>NW_011157123.1:0-390 GCF_000146605.3 Meleagris gallopavo | reverse complement strand
ATAATCCTCTCCAGCGATGGCAGGTCGACTACACTGGGCCCTTCCTCGGTCTGAGGGGGCGAGATATGCCCTGACCTGTGTCGACACTGCAAGTGGGCTACTGCAGGCTTATCCAGTACCGAAAGCAGACCAGGCATATACCATCAAGGCACTCACCAAACTGATGTCTGCCTACGGGACACCTCAAGTCATTGAGAGCGACCAAGGAACTCATTTTACTGGTGCACTGATACAACGCTGGGCAGAAGAAAATAACATCGAATGGCGATTCCACCTGCCATATAATCCAACGGGGGCAGGCCTCATCGAACGTTATAATGGTATTCTTAAGGCTGCCCTGAAGACAGACTCCCAGTCCCTGCAGGGGTGGACAAAGAGACTGTATGAAAC
>NW_011157122.1:0-609 GCF_000146605.3 Meleagris gallopavo | reverse complement strand
TGACAGGGTGCAGCCCAGGATACGGTTGGCTTTCTGGGCTGGAAGGGCCCATTGCTGGCTTGTGTCCAGCTCCCACCCACCAGTACTCCCAGGCCTTATGGAGCAGGACTACGCTCAGTCCTTTCATCCCCTAGCATGTTTTGGTGGTGGGTGTTCCCTCATCCCATCTACCTACCCTGCACTTAGATCTGTGCCCACTGCTCAGCCTGTTGAGGTCTCTGTGGATGGCATCCCGTCCCTCTGCTGTGTCACTGCAGCCCACAGCTTGGTGTCCTTAGGGTGCACTCAACCCCACTGTTGATGTCCCTGATGAAGGGGAAACCCAGATGCTTGTACCAACTGGGCGTAGAAGCCCTTGGGAGCAGCCCTGCGGAGGACTCGGGGATCCTGGTGGACAAAGAGCTGGACATAAGCCAGTAGTGTGCACTTGCAGCCCAGAAGGCCAACTGTATCCTGGGCTGCATTCAAAGAGGAGCGACCAGCAGGGAGAGGGAGGTGATTGTCCCCCTCGTCTCGGCTCTGGTGCGGCCCCATGTGCAGCACTGCGTCCAGGCCTGGAGCTCCAGCACAGGAATGATGTGGAGCTTTTGGAGCAGGTCCAGAGAAGGG
>NW_011157121.1:0-545 GCF_000146605.3 Meleagris gallopavo | reverse complement strand
ACTCCTGTACTTCAAGCACGGGTAAGAGAGTTACAAGACAAATCAACCACCAAGGTGAACTTCTCTAAAAAGGTGATTGCTCCAGTTGCTGCAGACAGTGAAGGTAACAAATAGAGGGGCCCTGCCCCCAGCCAGGGGGGGGAAAGGGATAATAGAGTTTATTGGACTGTGTGGATTAGATGACCTGGCACATCAGAATCACGAAAATATAAGGCCCTGGTGGATACTGGTGCACAGTGCACTCTAATGCCCTCGAGTCACCAAGGGACAAAATCAATTTATATTCATGGGGTGACTGGAGGTTCCCAAGAGCTGACTATGTTGGAGGCCGAAATCAGCCTCACTGGTAAAGACTGGCAAAAACACCCTATTGTGACTGGCCCAGGGGCTCCATGCATACTTGGTATTGATTACCTCAGAAGGGGATATTTTAAGGATCCCAAAGGGTATCGATGGGCCTTTGGAATAGCTGCTGTAGACACAGAAGGTGTTAAGCAGTTGTCTATTTTGCCTGGCCTGTCAGAAGATCCATCTGCCGTGGGTTG
>NW_011157120.1:0-398 GCF_000146605.3 Meleagris gallopavo | reverse complement strand
CTGGCCGTTCCAAGCTTTTTCAGGTTTTGAATCGGTGTCGGGAACTCTCCCTCTCTCCTGTTTTATTTGATTTATTAGTCTCAATTTCAATCAGATTGTATTTATATTTGTGTTATCTTGCATTCCGATATCATAATTAGTAAAATAAGTTTTCCTCCATAGATTTTTTGCCGCAGTTTTTTTTGTTTTCCTCCCTTCCTTGCCATTTTGTGGGCTGGGGAGGGGAGGGCAGGAGCCTACCGCCCCCTGTCACGGGCGTAGATTGATCTCGTTAACTCCGTGACAGGAGGACACGGGACCCTGGGAGTCAACGAGAGGGGAATGGGGGCTGGTAGGAGACTCTAGGGATCGGAACGGGGAATTGGGGGGAGGGGGCACGTCGGGGGGGAGAGGGGGAT
>NW_011157119.1:0-676 GCF_000146605.3 Meleagris gallopavo | reverse complement strand
AACAAGGATGCACACAATGCCCTTAAAAACACCCACCGCATGGATGCAATTAGCACATAGCCCTATTAATGACAGCCATCCAGCTTCAGATCCTCCAGAAAAGCAGAGCTCACAGCTCTGAAATCAAGCAGGAATCACTCACCCCATTCTAAGGGCTCACCCCACACCCCAAAGGAAGCAGTCTCCAGATTCAGATGCTGCTCTTACACCTAGCAGCCCTTCAGCGCACTTGGGATCCCCCAGAAAGACAAGATCACAGCCCTGAAAGAAAAAAGAAACCACTTACCCATTCCAAGGACCAATACTCCCCCACACTCTCAAGTGAAGGAAGCAGCTTCCAGGTCCAAATACCTACCAGCCCTTAAGTACGCTCAGGGTTCCCTGCTAAAAAAGAAGAGAGAGCAGCTCCACAATGGAAGAAGAAGAAAAAAAAAAAAAAAAAAAATCACTCACTCCATCACCAAAGAACAAGGCATACTCCAAAGGAAACACTCCCCAGGTTCACATGCTGCCCCTACTCTTCCCAGCCCTTCAATGGGATCAGGAGGGGTGGAGCCTGGCTCTGCCCCACTCCACAGCCAAACTGCCCCAGCTGTGCTTGCAGGGCTGCACCCCGCCCCAGGTGCAGGTTCCACAAAAACAGGAGGGCAAGGGAATGCCCAGGCAAAGGCAAGGG
>NW_011157118.1:0-586 GCF_000146605.3 Meleagris gallopavo | reverse complement strand
TCCTTTCATCCTGTCTACTTCAACAGCCAACACTGACGGGCCCGTTCTCCTGCCCTCTTACCTCAGCCTCTGCACACCATCCTACTCTCCTGAGCATTAGGCTGGCACAGGGATGCAGCTCTTTCTAGGCTCTCCCGATGCAGCCCATGGCACCAGTACCTGTGTGCCACATGGATCTGTAAGCATTCTGCCTTCTGTGACATGCCCATGCCGTCACAATGCCAGTTGCCAGTACCACCTGCCCATCATGCAACAATCCCACTGTCCTTTTGACTAAATATCTCTGCACAAATGTCCATGTCGAAAATGGAACATGTCTCCAGCTGTGCAGCAGAGGACACGGGCTTCCATGCTTTAGTCATGATCTCCTCTCGGCCTCTGGCTCTCCAACACAAAGAACAAGATGCAAAAACAAGGCATCACAAACACTCCTTTCATCCTGTCCAATAAAACAGCAAACAATGACGGGCCCGCTCTCCTGCCCTCTTACCTCAGCCTCTGCACACCATCCTACTCTCCTGAGCATTAGGCTGGCACAGGGATGCAGCTCTTTCTAGGCTCTCCCTATGCAGCCCATGGCACCAGT
>NW_011157117.1:0-526 GCF_000146605.3 Meleagris gallopavo | reverse complement strand
CCCTTCGAGTCTTGGAAGGCTGTCATGAGCTATCTCCAGAGCTTTCTCTTCTCCCACAGAAACAATCCCAGTTCCGTCAACATTTCTTTCTAAGAGAGGGGCTCCAGCCCTCTGATCATCTTCGTGGCCCTTCTCTGGACCTGCTCCAAAAGCTCCACATCATTCCCGTGCTGGAGCCCCAGGCCTGGACGCAGCGCTGCACATGGGGCCGCACCGGAGCCGAGTAGAGGGGGACAATCACCTCCCTCTCCCTGCTGGTCGCTCCTCTTTGAATGCAGCCCAGGATACAGTTGGCCTTCTGGGCTGCAAGTGCACACTACTGGCTTATGTCCAGCTCTTTGTCCACCAGGATCCCCGAGTCCTCCGCAGGGCTGCTCCCAAGGGCTTCTACGCCCAGTTGGTACAAGCATCTGGGTTTCCCCTTCATCAGGGACATCAACAGTGGGGTTGAGTGCACCCTAAGGACACCAAGCTGTGGGGTGCAGTGACACAGCAGAGGGACGGGATGCCATCCACAGAGACCTCA
>NW_011157116.1:0-545 GCF_000146605.3 Meleagris gallopavo | reverse complement strand
CACACTGAGGAGCTGTGAGAAGGCACTAGGGTGCTGTGAGATGTCTCTTGGTCTCCCTGCAGCACACACAATTGCTCTGGGGCACGTCTGGATGTCTGCAGAGCAAACTGTGGGGCCCTGAGAAACCTCTGTGGCACATTAGGGGGCACTGGAAGCCAGAGGTCAACAGGGGAGCCCTTGGGCAGCCCTTGGTAAGGCTCAATGGGACCTGGAGTGGAGGAGCAGCTCGTGCTGGTTGCACCTGCTTGGCTGGGAGCTGCTTGGCTGGGAGGTGATGCCTTGGTTTACTTAATTTAAGTACCAGATGATCATTATATAACAGTATTCAACAGAGATTGTTTTTTCCCAAAGTTCTGTCACGCAGCTGTTGCAGCTTTGCTAAATAGGCTGAGTTTCTTCAAAATGCCACTGCTGCTCCTAAAGCACTCGAAGTGCGTTTGGGGGGAGTGATAAAACGGCTCTGACAGACTCATCGTTAAGATGCGTTAGGCGCCAATCCAGGCCTCATGGGTTGGGCTGCATAAATTCAGTTTCACCACCGCATT
>NW_011157115.1:0-411 GCF_000146605.3 Meleagris gallopavo | reverse complement strand
ACCATAGACGGAGATAAAGTCCCTGTTGTACATGTAAAGAACATGTTGGGAAAAGCAGTTTGGGTTCTTCCAGCTTCTGGAAAGGGCAACCCACTCCGTGGTACTGTTTTTGCCCAGGGACCTGGGACCACTTGGTGGGTAATGCAAAAAAACGGGGATGTTCAATGTGTACCACAAGGAAACTTGATGCTGGGGGAGTGCAGTCGATAATTATATGTATATGTATATAGACGTGTGTGTAATGCATTTTAATCATCTTTTTCGCTTATATATATGTATATAAATTAAGCATGATGTAGTGATGTAGAATAAGGGGTGGAATGTCATGGTTTTATATTTTTTGTTTTGTTTTGGTTCTCAGTATTCCACATCAAAACATCATGTAGTGTACCGGGAGTTAAAGTGTTAATG
>NW_011157114.1:0-471 GCF_000146605.3 Meleagris gallopavo | reverse complement strand
AGACGGCTCGTCGCTTCCTGGCAGGCCGTTCCGCTGCCGGTGCCACGTGCGCAGCGGGGATTGGCGGTCCTGCCTTCTTCACTCCCCTCCCTGGCTGCTGGGATGGAGATTTGCTGGGAGCGGTGCGATTCTCCCGAGCTCTGGGCTGCTGCTGCGGCTGCCCCTGCGCGGCGCTGCACGGGACGCTGTGCATCCCCCCTTTGAGCCGCTTGGCAGCTGGGATGCAGTTGCTGTCCGTCGGTCGCCTGGAATTCTAGATGGAAAGTAAAGGCATCGGCAACATGAGGTTATCAAGCCAGAAACGGGCATCACAGACATAGTGGGGAGAAACGCTCAGAGCCAGAGGACACGGCTGAGCCACCCAGATCTTCCTCTCGGGCTCCCCACCCAGCTCATAGGGTTCAGTGATCTTCTCACTGGCCGTAGGAGAGGAACTGGACTGATGGAAGGAAACATATCAGGACTGAGCAG
>NW_011157113.1:0-563 GCF_000146605.3 Meleagris gallopavo | reverse complement strand
TTTGGGAGAAGCGGCTATTGCGGTATAATGTCGTATATTTGCGATAAACTGGCATTTCTTGGAGAAATATCATATTTTGGGGAAATCTACTATTTCTTGGAAAGGTGTCATGTTTAAGGGAAGAAATCTGGTATTTCTGGAGAAAATGTCATGTTTGGGGATAGAAAAGGTATTTCTGGTGAAAAACGTAGAGTCTTCGGTGATAAAACTGGAATTTCTGGGGCAGAATATCATATTTTTGGGGAGAAAGCTACTATTTCTCGGAGAAAACGTCATATTTCTGGTTGAAAAACGGTATTTATGGGGGAAAACGTCCTATTTCTTGTAGAAAAAATGGTATTTGTGGGAGGAAACTGCAGTTCCTGGCAGAAAATGGCATATTTTTGGGAGAAAGCGGCTATTTGCGGTATAAAATGTCGTATATTTGCGATAAAACTGGCATTTCTTGGAGAAAATATCATATTTTTGGGGAAAAATCTACTATTTCTTGGAAAAGGTGTCATATTTAAGGGAAGAAATCTGGTATTTCTGGAGAAAATGTCATGTTTGGGGGATAAAATAGG
>NW_011157112.1:0-801 GCF_000146605.3 Meleagris gallopavo | reverse complement strand
CATGGAGCAGATCATCCTGGAAGTGACTCTCAAGCACACATTCCAGTGCGTCACCACCCTGTGCGTGAAAAGCTGCCTCCTAAGAACCAACCTAAACCTCCCCTGTCTCACTTGAAAACCATTTCCCCTTGTCCTATCGCTATCCACCTTCCTAAACAGCCGTTGCCCCCTCCTGCTTATGCGCTCCCTTCGAGTCTTGGAAGGCTGTCATGAGCTATCTCCAGAGCTTTCTCTTCTCCCACAGAAACAATCCCAGTTCCCTCAACATTTCTTTCTAAGAGAGGTGCTCCAGCCCTCTGATCATCTTCGTGGCCCTTCTCTGGACCTGCTCCAAAAGCTCCACATCATTCCCGTGCTGGAGCCCCAGGCCTGGACGCAGTGCTGCACATGGGGCCGCACCAGAGCCGAGTCGAGGGGAACAATCACCTCCCTCTCCCTGCTGGTCGCTCCTCTTTGAATGCAGCCACGATACAGTTGGCCTTCTGGGCTGCAAGTGCACACTACTGGCTTATGTCCAGCTCTTTGTCCACCAGGATCCCCGAGTCCTCCGCAGGGCTGCTCCCAAGGGCTTCTACGCCCAGTTGGTACAAGCATCGGGTTCCCTTCATCAGGGACATCAACAGTGGGGGTTGAGTGCACCCTTAAGGACACCAAGCTGTGGGCTGCAGTGACACAGCAGAGGGACGGGATGCCATCCACAGAGACCTCAACAGGCTGAGCAGTGGCCACAAATCCAAGTGCAGGGTCAGTAGCTGGGATGAGGGAACACCCACCACCAAAACATGCTAGGGGATGAAAGGA
>NW_011157111.1:0-629 GCF_000146605.3 Meleagris gallopavo | reverse complement strand
TAGCACAAGCAGACTGCACGCACATTAAAGAGCACGCACATCCCCTCCTGAGGTACCGGAGCCCACAGCTCCCCTTCAGAGCTCCATAGCTTACCGGTGTAAGCTCGTCCTGTTAGCCCAACTCAGCAAAAATCCCTCCAATGCACTATTTTTACAGCCCAAACTAGCTCCTTCTTCAACTGCACTGCACTTACAGAAAGTGTTACTGCTCTCATTCCTGCTGATAGCAGCAAATGGACCCAGGTCTGCCTGGCAGCTCTACATTGCTCAGAGCAAAGCTGCACGAGGAAACAAAAACGCTACCAGGTGCGAAAGCTGATGAACACACTTCACTCCTGGGTTGCACAGCTATGAGTTGAAGCACCTTCACACTGTTCGGCCTCTCCAGGGACTTCACACAGCTTTAAGTACCACCATTTAGACACAGACTCATAGCACTGCACAGCCACCAACGGCCGCTGTCGGCCTCTCTATTCCTTCCATAGAGCACTGCCATCAGTCCCTCTTTGCACTCAAGACTCTCCTGTTCTCTCAGGTATCTCCTTTGTTGCACTACGGGAATGGTATTGCCATTAGCTACCGCAACCACCGCCAACCAAACCAAAACAAAAAGAACTTTCAGAAAGACC
>NW_011157110.1:0-707 GCF_000146605.3 Meleagris gallopavo | reverse complement strand
CAGCCTTTCAATACCTCAAGGAAAGAACAAGGGAAAATGGAGGTGAAATCTAAGGAAAATGTCTTGTACAGTGAGGGTGCTGAGGCAGTGGCACAGGTTGCCAGAGACATGGTGGATGTGCTGGCCCTTTCAAGGTGAGCCTGGCTCAGACTCTGAGCAACTTGATCTAGCTGTGGATGGTCAGCATGGGGGAGTCGGATCACATCGCAAACCTACCTGCATACAAGCAGCGCACCAACATGGGGTGCATGATGTTCATTACCTGCTAGACACATCTCACACCACTGACTGGAGGAGCCCAGGCAAGCCTTCAACTCCATCAGGCTGCAAAATGAAATCAGAAGAGACGCAGAACATAATTTAAAACACAACAAGGATGCACACAATGCCCTTAAAAAACACCCACCGCATGGATGCAATTAGCACATTAATTACAGCCATGCAGCTTCAGATCCTCCAGAAAAGCAGAGCTCACAGCTCTGAAAGAAAGCAGGAATCACTCACCCCATTCTAAGGGCTCACCCCACACCCCAAAGGAAGCAGTCTCCGGATTCAGATGCTGCTCTTACACCTAGCAGCCCTTCAGCGCACTTGGGATCCCCCAAAAAGACAAGATCAGATCACAGCCCTGAAAGAAAAAAGAAACCACTTACCCCATTCCAAGACCAATACTCCCCACACTCTCAAGTGAAGGAAGCAGCTTCCAG
>NW_011157109.1:0-870 GCF_000146605.3 Meleagris gallopavo | reverse complement strand
CCAGTATTCCTTTCGGTGCGTCACTGTGATATGTTAGTGGGCCTAGGATCTTCTGAAGTTCTTCTTTCAAAGGGGATGAAGACAGACTGCTCCTTTGGCTGAGATAGGCGACCCATCGTGCCACTGTTTGTGCTTGGGCCACCCCGTCTTCGGAAGGTGGGTCAGATCTTTTACCCAGCCCTGAATCGGCAGAGTGGTCTTGACTATAACTTCAGCCGTTTCAGTTATTGGCTCTACTGCCTGCAGTGCTGAATCGGCAGCCAATAACTGCTTTTCAATCCTACTGTATCTCTCTTCTGCTCCGTGCCAAACCCGAGACCAGAAACCAATGGGGGTCCAAACAGAACTCGGGCGTTGTTGCCACAGGCCACAACCAAAGCCATCTTGAGTGATGTGAACATCTAACTCGGCTGGGAGGGTAGGATCAAATAGACCCAATGCCTGGGCTTGTTAACTGCCACTTTCGCCTGTTGAAAAGCGTCCTGTTCTGTTTCCCCCCAGTCCCAAAGCTGCCCCTTTTTTGTGAGTCTAGACAGTGGTCTTAGCTAGCTGCGCTGGTGAGGTATAAAAGAACGCCGATAACCCAATACACCTAGAAACTTTGCAGCTGCTTCGATGTTGTTAGGGACTGGGAACGCCTGAACCTTATCTATGACAGCACTGGGTAGTACTTTGGTCGTTTCCTGACCTTGGAGTTAACTAGATCAATTTACGCCGTGACAGTGGGCAGTAGGACCCTGCCCGTACCCTCTCCCCCCTACCCCCCGGTCCCCCACTAAAAATTGGGAAGGAAGAGAGGGAGGTAAAAAAACTGTGGCAACAATCTATGGAGGAAACTTTTTTACTAACTATGGTACTGGAATGCAAGAT
>NW_011157108.1:0-886 GCF_000146605.3 Meleagris gallopavo | reverse complement strand
AAATACCATTTTCTAACCAGAAATAGGACGTTTTCTCCCATAAATACCGTTTTTCAACCAGAAATATGACGTTTTCTCCGAGAAATAGTAGCTTTCTCCCAAAATATGATATTCTGCCCCAGAAATTCCAGTTTTATCACCGAAGACTCTACGTTTTTCACCAGAAATACCTATTTTATCCCCAAACATGACATTTTCTCCAGAAATACCAGATTTCTTCCCTTAAATATGACACCTTTTCCAAGAAATAGTAGATTTTCCCCCAAAAATATGATATTTTCCCCAAGAAATGCCAGTTTTATCGCAAATATACGACATTTTATACCGCAAATAGCCGCTTTCTCCCAAAAAATATGCCATTTTTCGGCCAGGAACTGCAGTTTCCTCCCACAAATACCATTTTTTCTACAAGAAATATGACGTTTTCTCCCAGAAATATCAGATTTTGCCCCCAAAACATGACATTTTCTTCAAGAAATACGGGTTTTCTCCCAAAAATATGATATTTTGCTCCAGAAATTCCAGTTTTTATTCTCCAAGACACTACGTTTTTCACCAGAAATACCTATTTTATCCCCAAACATGACATTTTCTCCAGAAATACCAGATTTCTTCCCTTAAATATGACACCTTTTCCAAGAAATAGTAGATTTTTCCCCAAAAATATGATATTTTCTCCAAGAAATGCCAGTTTAATCGCAAATATACGACATTTTATACCGCAAATAGCCGCTTTCTCCCAAAAATATGCCCTTTTTCTGCCAGGAACTGCAGTTTCCTCCCACAAATACCATTTTCTACAAGAAATACCAGTTTCTCCCATCAATACCGTTTTCAACCAGAAATAGGACGTTTCTCCGAGAAATAGTAGCTTCTCCCAAATATG
>NW_011157106.1:0-579 GCF_000146605.3 Meleagris gallopavo | reverse complement strand
CAAGGTTGGAAGTTACATATGAAGCAAGGGAGAACGTAAATAAATGGAACAGGGAGCAGAAACTAAAGCAAATATATATATATATTTTAAAATAAGCTACAGAAATTGATTTTGCTTGGGTTTGTCAGGCACTCAGAACTATGGCACACACTGTGCACAGGGGTGGATGTGGAAATGCATCGTATTGCGTAGCTACAAGTCTGGGGGTCTGTACTCTTAGTGAGGAATCAGAGTCACCACCACACATTTGAAGCCCAGAATCATCACAGAATCAAAGAATCTGGAACTGGGAACCAATCACCGAATCTGACATAACAGAACTTACACTCACAGGAGCTGCTATCCTCGTAGCGTCCTCATGCAATCCTCAGACTAGAATCCCAGACTGCAGGAACCCCGTAACAACCCGGCCGTATTGAATCACCGCGTTTCGTTTCCTCGCTCCCACAGTAGGGCAGCTTTCTATTAGAGCACGCTCACAAGGGGATGGCGTCAGTCAGCATCACCCAGCGCTCCTTACGGAACGGCTTGTCTCCAATAGCAAAGCACCCCTACCCGGCCCCACGGGTCACCCAGAAA
>NW_011157105.1:0-560 GCF_000146605.3 Meleagris gallopavo | reverse complement strand
AATGGCGTCTGTGACGTTATTTTGGGCGTGTGACGTCATTATGGGGGTGTGACATCACATGTTGTGGTGTGACGTCAAATGGCGTCTGTGACGTTATTTTGGGCGTGTGATGTCACTTGGGGGTTGTGACGTCACATGGGGTGTGTGACGTCACTTTTTTGTGTTATGACGTCACATGGGTGGGTGTGACATCACATGGGGTTTGTGACGTCACTTGGGGGTTGTGACGTCACATGGGGGTTGTGAGGTCATTTTTGGGGTCTGACATCACATGTGGTTGTGTGACGTCACATGGGGTGTGTGATGTCATTTTGGGGGTATCGCGTCATATGGGGGTTGTGACGTCATTTGGGGTGTGTGATGTCGCATGGGGGTGTGTGACGTCATTTTGGGCGTGTGACGTCACGTTGGGGGTGTGACGTCACGTTGGGGTGTGTGACGTCACCTTTTTGGGTTATGACGTCACATGGGGGTTGTGACATCACATAGGTTGTGTGACGTCACATGGGGGTTGTGACGTCATTATGGGGGTGTGACATCACATGTGGTTGTGTGACGTC
>NW_011157104.1:0-843 GCF_000146605.3 Meleagris gallopavo | reverse complement strand
AACTCTTTCGGGACTTCTTGTTGCCCCCATTGGCGTCGGTGACCGTGGTCTTACTGAGGGCCCCTCCCCTGGACTTAGGGGTGCTTCTTGTGGATCTTGGAGCCACCCCTCTGGACCTCTGTCCTCTTCTTTCTTCTCTTCTAATTGAGTCGAGATTCGTTTCATTTTCCGTCCTCTTACAGGGGCTAACTGACATCAATTGTGGTGCTTCCTGTAGTTGATCGAGGTTGGTCAGTTCCAATGCTCTCATCCTCCAGTTCAGCTTGGAGCCTGTCTCGTTCGATGATGAGAGTATCTAGCTCAGATTGGAGGGTGTCTTGTTGAGATTGAAGGCTGTTGAGTTTGGATTGCAGGGAGTCTCTCTCAATTCGGAGGGCATCTCTCTCAGATTGGAGGCTGTTTCTCTCGACCAGGAGACTCGCTCATTTTGCACTGTTTCCCCGAGACCCTCCTTTTCAATTTCACAAACTCTCTCCCTCTCCAGGATAGTATTGAATAAGGCCCGGTAAGCATTAGCCAGGCCCCAAATAATTTGGGCCTCCTCAGATCTTCCTGAGCCGCGACATTCCTGTCTCAAATATCTGTTTAAATTTTCAGGGTCTTTCAGGTGTTCTGGAGTAAAGTTCCATGACACCGAAGATTTCCATCTCTCTAAAGTCTCCCCCAGGCCTCTCCACATTCCCTGCCACTCAGTATTTACTGGTTTTGGGCAGACTTCCTCAAAATATAATAAATACTAATAATAAGTGAAATGGTGAGCAGTACATTCACAGAGATTAATAACGTGATCAGGTGAGCATTGAAAATCTGCATAAAGAATTCAAAGGAGAGGCTGGAAACCTG
>NW_011157103.1:0-695 GCF_000146605.3 Meleagris gallopavo | reverse complement strand
TGTTCTCTCCCACGGACCACTCTCAACACACAAGTGGCTGTCACCCAGAGCGGAGCTCCAGCAGTGACCACCAGGACGGAGTGACCGCCCCACGTGTCTGAGCTGAGGGAGGCTGCCAGCGTGACTTCATAAAGACTGAAGTCCTGCCCCGCCCTGTGATGTCACAATGCCTTTCCCGGTGCGGGTGCAGCCGTGCACCCAGCTTGGGGCTGGGGACCCTACCCCAATACCCACCTCCCTCGTTCCACCTCCCCTTTTTCCTAACTCCGTCTGCACTCTGTAATTTCATGAGCACACGAGGTCATAGAATCATAGAATCGAATAGCGGCCTGGGTTGAGAAGGCCCACAGTGCTCACCTAGTTTCAACCCCCCTGCTATGTGCAAGGGCGCCAGCCACCAGAGCAGGCTGCCCAGAGCCACATCCAGCCTGGCCTTGAATGCCTCCAGGGGATGGGGGCATCCACAGCCTCCTTGGGGCAACCTGTTCCAGTGTGTCACCTCCCTCTGAGTGAAAAAACTTTCCCCTACTATCTAACCTAAACCTCTCCTGTCTTAGTTTAAAGCCATTCCCCCTTGTGCTATCACTATCCACCCTCGTAAACTGACGTAAACGGAGGTCAGGTGCTCCTCTCCCAGTCCTTTTGACCCCGTTCAGGTTCCCAACTAGCAATGAATATGGGATTAATTTCCTTTA
>NW_011157102.1:0-631 GCF_000146605.3 Meleagris gallopavo | reverse complement strand
CCTCCAGATATACAGCTTTCTCTAAGACAAATTTAAGTGCACAGATGTTGGGATAGCTGGTCTGAGGGAAGCAAGGGTAGACATATGATCCATGGAAAGTTCCTAAGAAGAAAATACCCAGAAAGCAGTGATACGACAATAGAGTATCATAGAATCATAGAATCACCAAGGTTGGAAAAGACCCACAAGATCAGCCAGTCCAACCATCCACCCTATTGGCCACCTGAGCACACTGCTGGCTCCTGTTCAGCCGAGCATGAACCACCATCCCCAGGCCCCTTTCCTCTTCACAATCATCCAGCCGCTCAGCCCCAAGCCTGTAGCATTGCCTGGGGTTGTTGTGGCCTAAGTGCAGGACCCGGCACTTGGCCCTGTTGAACCTCATCCCATTCACCTCAGCCCAGAAATGCAGCTTATCCGGATCCCTCTGAATAAGGGGGCCTCCCTATCCTCAGGCACATCCACACCACCTCCCCGCTCGGTGTCATCTGCAAACGTACTGAGGGTACACACAGTCCCCTCCTCTAGCTCATCAACAAAGATATTAAACAAGGTCAGCCCAAGTACCGACGCCTGGGGGACACCACTTGTAACGGGTCTCCAGCTGGATTAACTCCATTAACCACTACCC
>NW_011157101.1:0-442 GCF_000146605.3 Meleagris gallopavo | reverse complement strand
TGGGTCATTTCCCACCATTTTGGGTCATTTCCCTCCATTTTGGTTCATTTCCCTCCATTTTGGGTCATTTCCCACCATTTTGGCCTCATTTCCCTCCATTTTGGGCTCATTCCCCCCAGTTTTGGGTCATTTCCCTCCATTTTGGGGTAGTTCTCCCATTTTGGGCTCATTTCCCCCAGTTTTAGGTCACTTCCTTCCATTTTGGGTTCATTTTCCTCTATTTTGGGTCATTTCCCTCCATTTTGGGGTAATTTTCCCATTTTGGGCTCATTTCCCCCAATTTTGGGTTTAATTTGCCCAATTTTGGAGCTCATTCACTCAGTTTTGGGTTCACATTCCCCAATTCTGGGTTCAATTCTCCCAATTTTGGGACTCCATTCCTTTAATTTTGGGTTCATTTCCCCCAATTTTGGGTCAATTTCCCTCAATTTTGGGGTTTAAT
>NW_011157100.1:0-447 GCF_000146605.3 Meleagris gallopavo | reverse complement strand
CCACGCCTACCGGCCTCCGCCGCATACCGCAACGGCTGCCGGGACCGCAGCGCCGGGCCGAAATCGAGCGGGGCAGCCGGCAGCTGCACGGAGCGCGGCCCGGCCGGCACCTCGCGTTTCAACTTCGCGGCGGAACGCTCGCTTCCGGTCAGGGGACAGGATGGACCAATCACCGCCGCGCCGAAACCGGAATTGCTCTTGTCGCCCACTGCGTGACGGGAGGAAGGTAGAAACGGGACGCGCTGACACAGCGCCGCCATGTTGGGTGCGTCTCCGGCTCCGCTCCAGCGCCGAAGGGAGGCGCAATGCGGTGGTGAAACTGAATTTATGCAGCCCAACGAGGCCTGGATTGGCGCCTAACGCATCTTAACGATGAGTCTGTCAGAGCCGTTTTATCACTCCCCCCCAAACGCACTTCGAGTGCTTTAGGAGCAGCAGTGGCATTTT
>NW_011157099.1:0-577 GCF_000146605.3 Meleagris gallopavo | reverse complement strand
TCATCCCAGCTACTGACCCTGCAACTTGGATTTGTGCCCACTGCTCAGCCCTGTTGTGGGTCTCCTGTGGGATTGGCATCCCGTCCCTCTGCTGTGTCACTGCACCCCACAGCTTTGGGTGTCCTTAGGGTGCACTCAACCCCACTGTTGATGTCCCTGATGAAGGGGAAACCCAGATGCTTGTACAAAGTGGGCGTAGAAGCCCTTGGGAGCAGCCCTGCGGAGGACTCGGGGATCCTGGTGGACAAAGAGCTTGGACATAAGCCAGTAGTGTGCACTTGCAGCCCAGAAGGCCAACTGTATCCTGGGCTGCATTCAAAGAGGAGCGACCAGCAGGGGAGAGGGGAGGTGATTGTCCCCCTCGACTCGGCTCTGGTGCGGCCCCCATGTGCAGCGACTGCGTCCAGGCCTGGGGCTCCAGCACAGGAATGATGTGGAGCTTTTGGAGCAGGTCCAGAGAAGGGCCACGAAGATGATCAGAGGGCTGGAGCACCTCTCTTAGAAAGAAATGTTGAGGGAACTGGGATTGTTTGTGTGGGAGAAGAGAAAGCTCTGGAGATAGCTCATGACAGCCTTC
>NW_011157098.1:0-487 GCF_000146605.3 Meleagris gallopavo | reverse complement strand
GATATTTGTGGGAGAAAAAGGGGTATTTTCGTGTAAAAACAGGTATTTGTGGGAGAAAAAGGGGTATTTTTGTGTAAAAACCGGTATTTCTGGAAGAAAATGGGCTATTTTTGGTGTAAAAACAAGTATTTATGGGAGAAAAAGGGGCATTTTGGTATAAAAACAGGTATTGGTGGGAGAAAAAGGCGGTATTTTTGGTGTAAAAACAGGTATTTGTGGGAGAAAAAGGGGTATTTTTGTGTAAAAACAGGTATTAGTGTGAGAAAAAGGGGTATTTTTGGTGTAAAAACAGGTATTTGTGGAAGAAAAAGGGGTATTTTTGTGTAAAAACAGGTATATGTGAGAGAAAAAGGGGTATTTAGGTTAAAAACCGCTATTTGTGGGAGAAAATAGGTTATTTTCGTGTAAAAACAGGTATTTGTGTGAGAAAAAGGGTTATTTTCGTGTAAAAATAGGTATTTGTGGGAGAAAAAGGGGTATTTTCGTG
>NW_011157097.1:0-378 GCF_000146605.3 Meleagris gallopavo | reverse complement strand
TGTGACGCAATGCCCCCAAATGACGTCACACACCCGAAATGACGTCACACACCCCATGTGACGTCACAACCCCATGTGACGCAACTACCCCAAATGACGTCACACACCCTAAATGACGTCACACACCCCATGTGACGTCACACCACCACATGTGATGTCACTACCCCAAAATGACGACACACACCCTATGTGACGTCACAACCCCCAAAATGACGTCACACACCCCCACTAAATGACGTCACACACCCCATGTGACGTCACACCACCACATGTGATGTCATACCCCCAAAAATGACGTCACACACCCTATGTGACGTCACAACCCCCAAAATGACGTCACACACCCCCATAATGACGTCACACACCCCATGTGACGTC
>NW_011157096.1:0-583 GCF_000146605.3 Meleagris gallopavo | reverse complement strand
TCCCAGCACGGCTGTGAGCTTTGGGCTGCAGCGCAGCCTCTTGGCATCTTTGCTTTGCCGTCGCGCTGAGTCCTGTTTCTTTGCCGTTCCGTCGGCCGCTTTTGGTTCTTTTCGTTTCCCTCGCTCGTCTGCTTTGCTTTCCTTCGGTCGCTCGGTTTCGTTTTCTTTCCCGCTCCTTTTGCTTTGCTCTCCAGCGTTTGCTGCCGTTGGCTTTTGTTGTCTTTGCTTCTTTGGCCTATTTCTCTTTTTTGGGTGTGCTTTGGATGTTTCCTTTCTTCTTTTTTGTGGTATTTTTGTTTTGTATTCTTGTTTTTCCTTCTTATTTCTTTTGTCTGTATTTTGTCATTTCTGTCCTTCTCTTTTGTTTTTGCTTTTCTCTTTTTCATGCTCCGTTCTTTTTTTTATTTGTCGTTGTTTTTCTTCTTTTTGTGCGTGTGTTTTATTGTAATTTGTGTATTTTTGGCGTGTATTTTTGGTATTGTTTTCTGTGTCTTTTTGGTTTTTGATTTGTGATTTGTGCTGGTTTTGGTTTCTTGTTTCCTTTTTTGTTGTTTTTCTTTTGTTATTTTTGTGCTTTTATGCT
>NW_011157095.1:0-488 GCF_000146605.3 Meleagris gallopavo | reverse complement strand
ACAGCTCCGTGGCTGCCACACAGGGCCTGCAGGACCTCTTTCTCTGCAAGCCCCATCTGCAGGCATTGGTTCATGAGGTTCACCACCTGCCCTCCTGAGCAAAGACAAGCACTTAGACCGAGAGCAAAGTGCCCCTGGCCCGGTCCCCCACCCCCACTCCTGTCAGACATACCCTGGTATGTGGACTCATCCCCAGAGCTTGGCAGGACAACGGCACACGCATCACTCTTCAAACGCCCCATCCCAGCAGCAAGGGATCAAAGCATCGCGACAGCTGAAACCAAGTGCTGCGCGACTTTCCCCTTAGCTCTGAACATGAACAAATGTAGCCCCGAGCCACAGGATGTGAGACAAACAGCAGAAGACAACCAACCTGCAGAACCAGCTCGTTTGGGGTCGGTCCAGACATTTGGGCGCTCCCTTCCAAGGCCCAGGCCAATCTTGCTGATCTGCTCCTCCTTTGTGCAGGGCGAAATGGTGCAGATGCT
>NW_011157094.1:0-591 GCF_000146605.3 Meleagris gallopavo | reverse complement strand
CCTTTACTTCCTTAACAAGTCCATCCCTGTTGGTGAAAATAAGGTCCAGTAACACCCCTCCCCGCGTCGGTTCCTCCACCACCTGCATCAGAAAGTTGTCTTCAACGCACTGCAAGAACCGTCTGGACCGTGCGTGCCTGGCTATGTTGGTCGTCCAGCAAATATCTGGATAATTGAAGTCCCCCATAAGCACCAGTGCCTGGGAACGTGACGCTACATCCAGTTGCTTTTGGAAGGCCTCATCAGCCTCCTCATCCTGATCAGGGGGCCTGTAGTACACCCCCACAACAGTGTCACCCTTACCAGCCTGCCCCTTGATTCTCACCCATAAGCTCTCCACTGCTACATCACTCTCCCCCAAGTGAATTTCAATACATTCTAGCTGCTCTCTCACATAAAGAGCAACTCCACCACCCCGCCTAGCCAGCCCGATCTTTCCTAAAAAGCACATAGCCCTCCATGACAACATTCCAGTCATGCGAGCTGTCCCACCACGTCTCCGTGATCGCGATGAGATCATGACCTCACGACCGCACACAGAACTCCAGCTCTTCCTGTTTATTCCCCATGCTACGCGCATTAGTATACAGG
>NW_011157093.1:0-573 GCF_000146605.3 Meleagris gallopavo | reverse complement strand
AGCTGGAAGACAAAGAACCCACAAATAGGAAACAAAGACAATGCAAAGCAAACAAAAAGCCTCACTACAGAAAAATAAAAAAGAACAAAACAAAACAAGGAATGAAAACGAAGCAAAGCAAAGCGAGGATGAGAAATACAAGAGGAAAGCCAATGAATTCAATACACTAGCATGGCAAAGCAAAGAATCCTAGCAAAGTAAAGAGAGAACAAAGCTCACCAGTGCTTAACAATGGAAAGAAAGACCAAAATTTAACAGCAATGCAAGGCCAGCATACTAACAATAACCAAAGAGCAAACCAAAGCCAGGAAAAACCAGCAAAAGGAAAGAAAGAGTAAGTAATAAAAAGCCATGGAGAGCAAAGCAAAATCACTTGAAATCCTCACAAACAGAGGGGAATACGCTCAGGAAAGGAAAAAGCAGTTCCAAGAAAAGAAACAAAAGGGAAAATAAAGCAAACCCTGGAAAAAATACCCAATGCATTGCAATGCAGAAGGAGCAGGAACCCAAGGCAGAAACCACAGAAAAACAACATGGAAAACAAACCGAGGAAACCAACATCAACCCATGCAG
>NW_011157092.1:0-550 GCF_000146605.3 Meleagris gallopavo | reverse complement strand
ACTTTGACTCCCTGGAGATCCCACCCAGTGTCTCACTCCTTCTCTTCTGCCCTGGTCTCAGCACCTGGAGGGTTTGGAGGCACCGTGTTGTACATCTCTTTGTAAATATATACCACTGATATCGTGATATCACTTACCGTGATTGCTCTCTTCAGTCTTAGTAAATAGATTTTATCACCACCTTGGACAACCCCTAATTATGTTGTACGGCAGTTGATTGGCTGCTGTTGGAAAGTTCATTAAATGGTCTTCTGTTGTTCCTGTGAGCCACTGTCTGACTCTGTTGCCTTGGAGACCCCAGAAAAGCACAAACTGCCTTACTGGGGCAATGTGCAGAGAGTCTGGCATCCCTTGGGTGACAGCACGCCCGGGCACACACTCGCAGCCCTTTGGGGACAGTGTGTGACACCCCAGCGGTGACAGCCATTGGGGCACCTCAACAGGCACAGTGTGCAGTGAACTCCTCTCCACTTGTCTCAGCAGAGGGACCCTACGGTGCAACCACCCCTATGGGCGAGCATAGCCACATCAGGAGGTGACATCACACCAT
>NW_011157091.1:0-348 GCF_000146605.3 Meleagris gallopavo | reverse complement strand
GAAATTCCAGTTTTCTCACAAAAAACTCAGCGTTTCCTACCAGAAATACCAGTTTTCGCCCGGAAGTAGGCCATTTTCCCTCCGAAACGGCAGGTTTTCTCTCCAAAAATGACGTTTTCTCCCCATGAATTGCACCTTTCCTCCTGACATATTACATTTTCTGCCAAAAATACGAGTTGTCTCCCCAACAATATGGCAATATCTCCCAGAAATACCAGCTTTCTCACCCAAAACACAACGGTTTCCTACCAGAAATACCAGGATTCTCCCCCAAAATAGTACATTTTGAACCAGAAATTCCAGTTTTCTCACCAAAAACTCAGCGTTGTACTACCAGAAATACCAGTT
>NW_011157090.1:0-514 GCF_000146605.3 Meleagris gallopavo | reverse complement strand
GCCCGAGAACATGGATGGGAAGGGCCTGGGTGTGAGGCATGGAGGCAGGAGTGGCTGCGATATAACAGATGGTGTGTCCTCCTCCTTTGTCTTTGAGAGCCAGAGGCGCAGAGGAGGATGAGAGCAGAGCTTGGAAGCCTCGTGTCCTCTGCTGCTCAGTTTTGGAGAGAAGTTCCACCTTGCCCAGGGACATGGATACCAAGATAAGTAATGAAATGAACACCAGGCTGGCTGTGAAGTGGGCATGAGCTGAGTGCAGGTTGTTTTGTGTTGTCCTGGGCGTGCGAAAGCAGGCATAACATTGGCAGTTCCCTGTGTCACCCAGGCTTTGGCGTCCTGGTGGGCATAATCAGAAGAGCTCCAAGGGTCAGCCACCCCTGGCCAAGGAGAGAAGGTGGGTGAGTAAAGGTGGAGGTTTGAGCGAACGCCCGAGAACATGGATGGGAAGGCCTGGGTGTGAGGCATGGAGGCAGGAGTGGCTGCGATATAACAGATGGTGTGTCCTCCTCCTTTG
>NW_011157089.1:0-659 GCF_000146605.3 Meleagris gallopavo | reverse complement strand
GCTCCGGAGAGTTTGCCGACGCTGGTCGAGAAATCGCGCTTCTCCCCGAGTGCCGCTTTCAGCCGTCAGCAGCGCTCTCGTGTTTCTCACTTGCCGAGAACGGGCGACTTGTGCCTGCTGCTTTTCTCCGACGCGCGAGCGGTCTCGTGTCCGCACGTCGGAGAGGAGCGGTTTGCACTTCGCCTTGGGTACATGCAGAATGCACTAGGCCTAGCTGTGAATACGACGTCTCTGCCTTCATTTCGAGCGGCAATTCTTTTTGGTGTTGTTCTCCATGGCTACGCTTGTGCATGCTCGGAGGAAAAGAGTGGAGAGCAAAACCCTCTCTAATAAGGCTGTTGGAAGTTCGGGGAGCGACATTTGTTTCGCTCCCAGGGAGAGAGAGCGTGACAGAAAGTGGGGAGCGATCCTTTCTGGCCTGCGGAGAAAAAACCTCCCTACGGAGGTAGTGCAGGAGGCCGAATTCGCACGTTCTCGGCATCGGAATTGCACTGCTTCGCTCTCATGCGTAGAAAGCGGCACTCGCGCTGAACCGCTCCGGAGAGTTTGCCGACGCTGGTCGAGAAATCGCGCTTCTCCCCGAGTGCCGCTTTCAGCCGTCAGCAGCGCTCTCGTGTTTCTCACTTGCCGAGAACGGGCGACTTGTGCCTGCTGCTTTT
>NW_011157088.1:0-475 GCF_000146605.3 Meleagris gallopavo | reverse complement strand
GGGGTTATGGTGCGGGATGTGGGGGTTATGGGGCGGGATGTGGGGGTTATGGGGCGGGATGTGAGGTTACGGGGCAGGTTATGGGGCTGACTCCAATGACGTCACGACAAGGAGGCGGAGCCAAAGGATTTATTGGACACCGATGGGGGGACAGAGGAAGGGGCGTGGCTTGGATCCGAGGGGGCGTGGCTTCAGGCAAGAGGCGTGTCCCAGCGCAGGATGTAGACCTGCCCCCCTTCGTCACCCACAGCCAATCCAGGTGCGGCGTTGGGTGAGGGGTGTGGCCTCGGCGCCATGGCGGTGATGGGGGCGGAGCAACGGTAATGGGAGAGCTGCCGGAAGTGGAGGGGCCGGGATTAGCGGGGACACGCCCACTTCCGGTCGAATGGCCACGCCCGCTCTCTTAGCTCCGCCCACCACTTGGCTTCCCAAAGGGGCCGATGGGGGCAACTGGTGGGCAATGGGGTGAACTGGG
>NW_011157087.1:0-400 GCF_000146605.3 Meleagris gallopavo | reverse complement strand
TTTCATTAATCAGCTCCACACACTCCCCAGGGAAAAATCCAACCTGGAACAAGAACAAAAAGAGAGGTACAATACTGAATGCAGCATTTCTCAGGCCTGAACAGGGAAACCAAAACCACGTAACGTTTTCCTTGGAACGTGCTTGCCGGACGCTCCGTAAGGCTATCCAGCACAAAATGGCCTGCTTAAAAGTAATCATTATTCAACATTTGCAGCCTAAAGATCCAGAAAACTGTGTACGGAGCAGGGACAGGACAAGTACACCACGTACCCCTAAATCCCAAGCGTACCTGGACAGAAAGACTTCATCTAGAAGTTATATATGATGATAGATTGATGCAGCTATCTCTGAGTTAGCACAGCCTATGAAATTTCTGCTTGCTGACTGAGATGCAGCTGT
>NW_011157086.1:0-665 GCF_000146605.3 Meleagris gallopavo | reverse complement strand
TGCTAGGATTCTTTGCTTTGCCATGCTAGTGTATTGAATTCATTGGCTTTCCTCTCGTATTTCTCATCCTCGCTTTGCTTTGCTTCGTTTTCATTCCTTGTTTTGTTTTGTCTTTTTTTTTATTTTTATTTTTTTCTGTAGTGAGGCTTTTTTGTTTGCTTTGCTTTGTCTTTGTTTCCTATTTGTGTGTTCTTTGTCTTTCCTGCTGCTTTCTTTGTGAGATCTCGTTCCTTGCTGCAAGCATTCCTTTCCTGTTCAGAGTATGTTTGTTGGCTTTGCTTTCAGTTGCTCCTTTGCTTTCCATTCTTTGCCTTGCCTTGCTTTGCCTCCCTTGTCTCCTTGCCCATGCCATTCCTCTGACCTTGCCTTCACTTACCTGATGCTGTCTCTGTGCCTTGACTGTTGTGTTTTTTTCCTTTCCAGGCTTCTGGAAGTGCAGGCAGCTCTCTAGGCTTTTGGCAGTGCTTGCTGCATTTGCAGCTCCTTCTCGGTTTCCCAGGTCGGTCCCCGCTCGTGGCATCCTTGCCTCTTGCCTTGTGCTGGCCTGGAGGCTTTCCTCTGCTGGCTGGGTGGATCCATGCCCGGTAGCTACCCTTCCCTCCTCCTTGGCATGTCTACCTGTGCTTTGCTCTCCATCCTTGTTTTGCAATTTCTCATTTGTTTCT
>NW_011157085.1:0-717 GCF_000146605.3 Meleagris gallopavo | reverse complement strand
CGCTGAGTTTTTTGTGAGAAAGCTGGTATTTCTGGCAGAAGACGTCATATTCCTGGGGAGAAATCTGGTATTTCTGGGAGAAAATGTCATGTTTCTGGTTGAAACATGGTACTTGTGGGAGGAAACTGCAGTTCCTGGCGGAAAATGGCATGTTTTTGGGAGAAAACTGGTATTTGTGGTGGAAAATGTCGTATTTTTGTGATAAAACTGTCACTTGTTGGAGAAAATACCATATTTTTGGGGAGAAAACTGCCATTTCCGAGAGTTAAATGCCATATTTCCGGGAGAAAACTGGTATTTCTGGTAGAAAACGCTGGTTTTGTTGTGAGAGAACTGGTATTTCTGTTCCAAAATGTCATATTTCATGGAGAAATCTGCTCTTTCTGGAAGAAATCGTGATATTTCTTGGGAGAATACTGCAATTTCTGGGTGAAAATGTTTTATTTTGGGGGGAAAAATTCCACTTTCTTGGACAAAATGTCCTATTTTGGGAGGGAAAACCGGTATTTCTGTGAGAAAATGTGGTATTTCTGGGAGAAAACTGCAATTCCTGGCAGAAAATGTCACATTATTGGGGGGGAATCCTTGTATTTCTGGTAGGAAACGTTGTGTTTTGGGTGAGAAAGCTGGTATTTCTGGGAGATATTGCCATATTGTTGGGGAGACAACTGGTATTTTTGGTAGAAAATGTAATATGTCAGGAGGAAAGGTGGAATT
>NW_011157084.1:0-673 GCF_000146605.3 Meleagris gallopavo | reverse complement strand
TTGCAGCCTGTGACACAAGGCAAACTACTGCATATAATTGGTTTGTCTCTCTGGGAAACCACTTGGGATGATTTTAATAAGACCTCAGTAGATGCAGTTATAAAGTCGGTGTCTGACAAATAGCTGTGATGCAGCTTAGCACATGAGTTTAAATGTGCTTAAATCTGCTCCGCTGCACATTAGAGTCTCAAGCTTTCTCTCCTTGAAATTAGCAGCTAATACTGCCTAGCTGTATGCTCCTAACATAGGGGACAGCGAGACACTGCCTACAAAGGAAAAATGTCCTGTGAAAACTAGAAAGATCTCTACAATGCTTAAGTTAAATCCCAAGAAATGTGAAGAGGTTTCATCTAATCGATTTTATGGAAGGACTGTAGGTCAAGCAGCCGCTAGCTTCATGTCACTGTTCAGAGCTGGTTTAAAAGTTGTTTAAACTTTATTATTATTTAGACAAATAGCTCTCCACTTTCCTAATCTGGGAGATGTTTTCTGGGGATAAGAAGGCCAATTCAGAACTGTCCCAGGGCTCCTGTTCTGCAGAGCCCTGGTGGCCGTTCCTTATTCCCAGATCCTGGCAAATACAGGCCAATAATGGAATTGCTAATTCTGAATTTTATAAGAGAAGACATTGTTGGAGAGTGTAACATTGCGCATGAATAAGATTCGGAATAAC
>NW_011157083.1:0-555 GCF_000146605.3 Meleagris gallopavo | reverse complement strand
GTTACTCTCCGCACATCGGAAAGGAGCGGTTTCCTGTGCGCGCATCGGCTACAGTGCAGAATGCACTACGCCTACCTCTGAATACTATGTCTCTGCCTTTATTTCGAGCCACAATTCATTCTAGTCAGGTTTTCCACTGCTACACATCTGCATTCAGAGAGGAAAAGAAGTGGAAGGGAAAACAAGCTCTAATAAGTCATTTGCAAGTTCGAGGAGCGACAGCTGTAGTGCTCTCAGGGAGAGCGTTTCAGAAAGTGGGGAGAGATCCTTTCAGGACTGCGCAGAAAAAACCCCCCACTCGCAGGTAGTGCAGGAGGCTGAATTCGCACTTGTCGGCATCGGAATCGCACTCCTTCGCTCTCACGCGTAGAAAGCGGCATTCGCGCTGAACCGCTCCGGAGACTTTGCCGTAGCTGGCCGAGAAATCGCGTTTCTCCCCAAACTCCGCTTTCAGCCGTCAGCAGCGGTCTCGTGTTTCTCGCTTGCCGAGAACGGACCACTTCAGCCGGCTGCTTTTCTCCGACGAGTGAGCGGGCTCCTGTGCGCACTTCGGAA
>NW_011157082.1:0-487 GCF_000146605.3 Meleagris gallopavo | reverse complement strand
GTCACGCTTTCAGACAGTACTGGTGAAACAGATAAACTTTCCCAATGAAGCTGTCTGAGAGCGGAGAGAGAGATTTGTTCAAAAAGCTAAAAAGCAACTGTTGCCCGCATTCTCCACCAAGAATGTCAACGGTTTACGGGCTGGTTCGGCCCGGTTCCGTGACTAGAAGGGCGGAGGAATCCGTGGATCCGCGCCCCCGGAAAAAAAGGAAAATAAGGGACCCCGAAATAATTGAAAACAGTGGCAACAATCTGAGGTAAAACAAAGTAATTTACTAAATATGGTATCAACAGAATTTTATAAGGAGAGAGAATGTGAAATTGATGGTGGATCGGCCTTACCACAACGCTGAGATGAGAAGCGCAGGCAGAGAAGCGCAGGCGAGAAGCGCAGGCAGAGAAGCGCAAGCGAAGCAGCGCAGGCAGAGAAGCGCAAGCGAAGCAGCGCAGGCAAAGAAGAGAGCATCAGGTGACCTTGCCGGGAGTTA
>NW_011157081.1:0-319 GCF_000146605.3 Meleagris gallopavo | reverse complement strand
TTTTATATTTAATGCAGCCAGAAATGGCCTCCTCTCACTGAACCAGTCAAAATTATTAGAAGTACTTCATGTTGATAAGGATTCCCCAATCTTTCAAAGGCTCTGCTTAACAAAGTTATATATAAAAAATCCAAAAAACAAAACATACTTGTTAAATAGAATGTTTTCTACATTTTTTTTCTTTACATCTATCTTATGGATTAAAATCTATTCCTTAAGCCTTCCTTACGATTTTGTAGCATGCAGGTTATGCATTTGAAACAAAGCACATTTTCACTTGCATCATCCCAAAGGCTAATGTCAACCTGTTTGCAGCCAC
>NW_011157080.1:0-363 GCF_000146605.3 Meleagris gallopavo | reverse complement strand
TCCCCGGCACGGGTCGCCCACGACCCCCCGAGTCCCTCCGTCGGAGCCCTGGGCTCACGCTCTCCCCCCCGTTCCCCGCCTCCACTTCCCCCGGTCTCACGGGTGGATGCCCAGGAGGACATGCAGGCCCCGTGTTTGAGCAGTGCCTGCCCGTGGAGTGCTGCAGCCCAACAACACAGCTGTTCTGCCTTGGACAAGGAGGCTTTCCAAGGTGGACTTGTCTCACAGAAACCTCACAAAAACCAGAGGGCTGACTCATCCAAATGCTTGCTGCCTGCTTGGAAGCCCAAATCCTTCCAGCCTCCAATGTGGGGGCAACATCTCCTGGGTGTGATCATGAGGTGCCTGAACGAGAGGATGACC
>NW_011157079.1:0-705 GCF_000146605.3 Meleagris gallopavo | reverse complement strand
TGGCATATATTCTGGATCGAAATGGTCTTTCCGCAGTAAAATGCCAAAAGTCTGGGAGTAAGTGTCATGATGAGGAATGTAATGGAGTGTAATTGGGAGGAACTGGGAGGAATTTCTCGGAGTCGTGGTCTTTGTGGGTGCATATGTCCCATTTAGGGAAGGAAAGGAGTATTTCTTAGCAGAACTGCCATAGCATTTAGGGAAAATGTCCTATCCTTGGGAGACAAGTGGTATTAGTGGGAGAAGATGTCCTATTCTTGGTTGCAAGTGTCCAATTTGGTCTTGTCATCTAGTCTTTTTGGAGAAAACGTGCGGTAGTTTGAAGAAAACAGGTATGCCTGGGAGAAAATACCATCTTTTTGGAAGCACAGGCCCAATTTCCAAGTGAAATGTGGTATTTCTGGGAGAAAATGACAAGTACGTGGGAGAAAAGAGGACAATTGTGGGAAAGACTGACTTCTCTTGGAGGGCAAGTGTGGTATTTTTGGTGTGAAAAGGGGTCCTTTGGGGGAGAAAAACGGGGGTGTAGATGGGAGAAAATGTCCTCTTGAGGAGTGCCTAGCAGTATTTTTGAGAGAAAAGGGAAGGTACTTGTCAGAAAAGTGCTCTTTCTGGGAGAGAGTAGCATAGTTGGTTGGAAAATGCCACCCATTTGTGAGAAAGCTGCTTTGTTTCCGGGAGAAAATAGCATTCTTTGGGGAGAAG
>NW_011157078.1:0-327 GCF_000146605.3 Meleagris gallopavo | reverse complement strand
CACCCAGAAATTGCAGGATTCTCCCCAGCAATATCACGTTTTCTTCCAGAAATAGCAGATTTCTCCATGAAATATGACATTTTGGAACAGAAATACCAGTTCTCTCACAACAAAATCAGCGTTTTCTACCAGAAATACCAGTTTTCTCCGGAAATATGGCATTTAACTCTCAGAAATGGCAGTTTTCTCCCCAAAAATATGGTATTTTCTCCAACAAGTGACAGTTTTATCACAAAAATACAACATTTTCCACCACAAATACCAGTTTTCTCCCAAAAACATGCCATTTTCCGCCAGGAACTGCAGTTTCCTCCCACAAGTACCATG
>NW_011157077.1:0-369 GCF_000146605.3 Meleagris gallopavo | reverse complement strand
TCGCTATGGAGATGCTGTCGCGATGGTTTCACGCGCTGCAATGAGGGAGGCCGCGCTGTCGCCGCGGCAACGCAGCCCGCACGCTGAAGCCCGAGTGGGGCAGTGAGGGGCGAAGATGATTGGGGGGGCAGCGGAGAGCCCGCAGGGATCTCCTGGGGAGCTGCGGGAGCGAGCGGGGGAGGGCAGAGCTCCGCTCCGCTCCGCGGATGGCGGCTGGCGGCGGGGCTGTGGGCTGGCAGATCCGCGGGGAGCTGCAGTGAACGGTGGGATGTGGCAGAACGTGGAGATATGGGAAAAGGAAGACGAGGATCTGGACAACGCAGTGAGAGCCAGGCTGAAAGAAAGAAGGGAAAGAAAGAGAAAAAGTAA
>NW_011157076.1:0-451 GCF_000146605.3 Meleagris gallopavo | reverse complement strand
TCCTCACATTCTTTCTAAGAGAGGTGCTCCAGCCCTCTGATCATCTTTGTGGCCCTTCTCTGGACCTGCTCCAAAAGCTCCACATCATTCCTGTGCTGGAGCCCCAGGCCTGGACGCAGTGCTGCACATGGGGCCGCACCAGAGCCGAGTCGAGGGGGACAATCACCTCCCTCTCCCTGCTGGTCGCTCCTCTTTGAATGCAGCCCAGGATTCAGTTGGCCTTCTGGGCTGCAAGTGCACACTACTGGCTTATGTCCAGCTCTTTGTCCACCAGGATCCCCGAGTCCTCCGCAGGGCTGCTCCCAAGGGCTTCTACGCCCAGTTGGTACAAGCATCTGGGTTTCCCCTTCATCAGGGACATCAACAGTGGGGTTGAGTGCACCCTAAGGACACCAAGCTGGTGGGGTGCAGTGACACAGCAGAGGGACGGGATGCCATCCACAGAGACCTC
>NW_011157075.1:0-329 GCF_000146605.3 Meleagris gallopavo | reverse complement strand
TACTGATGCCACTTGGAGTAAGTGGATTGCGCTGATTACGCAGCGAGCGCGGATGGGGAATCTCAACCGTCCAGGAATCCTAGAGGTGATCATGGACTGGGCTGAAGGCAAAAAGTTTGGAACACCGCCAGCAGAAGAGATATCACGTGCTAAAGAGGCCCCACCATATAATGAACTACCCGAAAATGAGAAGACATATGCCCTATTCACAGATGGATCGTGTTGTATTGTGGGGAAACACCGTAGATGGAAAGCCGCTGTGTGGAGCCCCACACGACAAGTTGCAGAGGCCACTGAAGGAAAAGGAGAATCGAGCCAATTTGCAGAGG
>NW_011157074.1:0-543 GCF_000146605.3 Meleagris gallopavo | reverse complement strand
TGACCCTTGGCTTTGTGTTGCCACATTCATGTCGGCATTCAGTTTTGGCGTTCCCCTGCCGTATTGTCTGGGCCGTCATCCTTGGCATTTCCTTCCATGTTCTCTTGGCCCTTGCCTTTGCCTGGGCATTCCCTTGCCCTCCTGTTTTTGTGGAACCCGCACCTGGGCGGGGTGCAGCCCTGCGAGCACAGCTGGGGGCAGTTTGGCTGTGGAGTGGGGCAGAGCCAGGCTCCACCCCTCCCTGATCCCATGTAAGGGCTGGGAAGAGTAGGGGCAGCATCTGAACCTGGGGAGTGCTTCCTTTGGAGTATGCCTTGTTCTTTGGTGATGGAGTGAGTGTATTTTTTTTTTCTTCCTCCATTGTGGAGCTGCTCTCTCTGTTTTTTAGCAGGGAACCCTGAGCGTACTTAAGGGCTGGTAGGTATTTGGAGCTGGAAGCTGCTTCCTTCACTTGAGAGTGTGGGGGAGTATTGGTCCTTGGAATGGGGTAAGTGGTTTCTTTTTTCTTTCAGGGCTGTGATCTTGTCTTTTAGGGGGATGGCA
>NW_011157073.1:0-568 GCF_000146605.3 Meleagris gallopavo | reverse complement strand
TCACTCACTCCATCACCAAAGAACAAGGCATACTCCAAAGGAAGCACTCCCCAGGTTCACATGCTGCCCCTACTCTTCCCAGCCCTTCAATGGGATCAGGGAGGGGTGGAGCCTGGCTCTGCCCCACTCCACAGCCAAACTGCCCCCAGCTGTGCTCGCAGGGCTGCACCCCGCCCCAGGTGCGGGTTCCACAAAAACAGGAGGGCAAGGGAATGCCCAGGCAAAGGCAAGGGCCAAGAGAACATGGAAGGAAATGCCAAGGATGACGGCCCAGACAATACGGCAGGGAACGCCAAAACTGAATGCCGACATGAATGTGGCAACACAAAGCCAAGGGGTCATTAGGCCAAGAGAATGGGGCAAGGAACACAAAAATAGGAGGACAAGGGAATGTAATAGTGAAAACAGTGCAAGACCAGAGACAAGCAAGACACAGAACAAAGAGGATAGGCAGCCTTCTGGGCACCATGAAGCGTAATTCAGAGCTCTGGGGGAACCCCTATTGTGCCGGGGCTCTGGAATGGGTAAAACGCTGGCGGGTGTGGCATCGCCTTACTGCTGGGCAGAC
>NW_011157072.1:0-643 GCF_000146605.3 Meleagris gallopavo | reverse complement strand
TGGTTGACAGCTGTGAACACTTGCTACTTCTGCAGATAGTTTTTGTACATTATGAGTTTAGCAGTTAATCAATAGCTTAAAACCAAAAGTGCACTGTTTTAAAATACAGCTGTATATTTTCTTCAGTCAAAAATACAAAGCAAAAAATAGCAAATACAAAAAATAATAGAAGACTGAATTTGCTTGCTTATGTGCTTATGGTTATTTTTGACTGTGCCTCAAACTTCAGTGTCTTGTCACCGAATCTGGTCAGATGCTTGAACAGATGAGGTCTGATTCTGAGGATACGAGTTTCTGTGTCCTGTGAAGAGTTGGCACATGCTGAGCTATCAGAAATGGAAGTAAATGTCAGAGGAAGCCAGTAGTAGAGACAACGGCCAGACTGAAATGTTCACCACTGCCTGGAATTTCTCTGATAGCAACAGAAAACCAAGCCTTGTGAACGTGCAGTTCCGGTGCCACTCTTAAATGATGGTGCTATTCGAAAGGTTCTGGCCTTACTTTAAGATGTTCTGGCTATCATTAGGTGCATGGGAACTGCTGCATCACTGCCTGAGCCTCTGATTGACCACCTGAGACAAGCAGTGAGTCAGCCATGGCAACACAGGCGAAGGCCATTCAGCTGCCCTGTCGGAAGGGTGAC
>NW_011157071.1:0-494 GCF_000146605.3 Meleagris gallopavo | reverse complement strand
TTTTTTGGGTAGAAAATGTAATATTTCAGGAGAAAGGTGCAATTCCTGGGAGAAAACGTCATTTTGGGGGAGAAACTGCCATTTCTGAGAGAAGAAGGCCTACTTGCGGGCGAAAACTGGTATTTCTGGTAGGAAACGCTGAGTTTTTGGTGAGAAAACTGGCATTTTTGGTACAAAATGTCATATTCCTGGGAGAAAGCTGGTATTTCTGGGAGAAAATGTCACGTTTCTGGTTGAAAAAATGGTATTTGTGGGAGGAAACTGCAGTTGCTGGCAGAAAATGGCATGTTTTTGGGAGAAAACTGGTATTTGTGGTGGAAAATGTCGTATTTTTGTGATAAAACTGTCACTTGTTGGAGAAAATACCATATTTTTGGGGAGAAAACTGCCATTTCTGAGAGTTAAATGCCGTATTTCCGGGAGAAAACTGGTATTTCTGGTAGAAAAACGCTGATTTTGTTGTGAGAGAACTGGTATTTCTGTTCCAAAATGTC
>NW_011157070.1:0-693 GCF_000146605.3 Meleagris gallopavo | reverse complement strand
GGTGGCGAGAAGGTCTGACGGCCATCACCTACAGGGTCCCACCTGGCTGTCTGGAAACTGCGGCAGCAGCTGCACTCCTGCCACCTTGCATCGGAGGAATCACGCTGCTGCCACCTCCAGCATAGTCTGGTTCAAGCCCCAGCTTCAGCTTTCCGTAGATCAGATTGACTGTCCTTCATCCTCCTTTATTTGCAGGTCCAGAGATTTACAGCTCAAGCTGAGCGTCTCCTAGGAGGAACCTCATTACTTTCAATCCCGTAGTTTTTACGTGTTGCCATGAGCCCATCTGTACACAGTTCCAACTCTAATCGTCCTTTCTAACCCATCGAATTTTATGTGCCTGGCTTCATCTCCCTCCTTCATCCAGTTCCAGTTCTAGGTGGAGCTTCTTGGGTGGCATCTAGCAATGCGGGGAAAGCTACATTTCCGCACAGCCTAATGCCTCATGTACTTCAGTCAGTAGTGCTACATCCCTTTCTTCAGAATACGCGCAGGATTGCCCTGTCCCAGGCGCAGAATCCGGTAGTTGCTCTTGTTAAATTTCCTATGTTTGGTGAGTGCCCTCTGATCTGACAAGATCTCTCTGCAAGGCCTCTACTCTTGAGGCTGCGTGAGCCACGCAGGTTGTGACCGTTGCTGCTGCACGTGCTGTTCCCGGCAGCCTGAGGGAAGCCCTGACAATGGGTCATCCCC
>NW_011157069.1:0-384 GCF_000146605.3 Meleagris gallopavo | reverse complement strand
CAATTCCAGACCAGCCATCCGGTGAGCAGGGCTGTGCAGGGGAGGGCAGCATGGGGAAGCGAAGCAGGAGGCTGCTTCTCAGGTGTTTCCCATCTGCCTTGCAGATGGACTGCCTAACACAAATGGTAACAGATGATCCCGAGGCCCTGAGGGCAATAGCAACAACTGGTGTTCCTTTCGTCAATAAAAAAAGATAACTCAGTCCCAAAATGGAGCCTGTCTTGCTCCAAAAAAATCCATGAAATCTCCCGGGTTCTTAGCCCAAATCTTTTCCACTGCTTGGCTGACTCCTGACCCCACTGCAGGTGCTGGCACCACACCACCTGACTGCAGTGGCTTTGTCAATGCAGCCATGCTGGCAGAATGAGACTCAAATGGCCATGG
>NW_011157068.1:0-511 GCF_000146605.3 Meleagris gallopavo | reverse complement strand
ACAATGTCTTGTACAGTGAGGGTGCTGAGGCAGTGGCACAGGTTGCCAGAGACATGGTGGATGTGCTGGCCCTTTCAAGGCGAGCCTGGCTCAGACTCTGAGCAACTTGATCTAGCTGTGGATGGTCAGCATGGGGGAGGCGGATCACATCGCAAACCTACCTGCATACAAGCAGCGCACCAACATGGGGTGCATGACATTCATTACCTGCTGGACAGATCTCACACCACTGATTGGAGGAGCCCAGGCAATCCTTCAACTCCATCAGGCTGCAAAATGAAATCAGAAGAGACGCAGAACATAATTTAAAACACAACGAGGATGCACACAATGCCCTTAAAAAACACCCACCGCATGGATGCAATTAGCACATAGCCCTATTAATGACAGCCATCCAGCTTGAGATCCTCCAGAAAAGCAGAGCTCACAGCTCTGAAAGAAAGCAGGAATCACTCACCCCAATTCTAAGGGCTCACACCACACCCCAAAGGAGCAGTCTCCAGATTCACAT
>NW_011157067.1:0-458 GCF_000146605.3 Meleagris gallopavo | reverse complement strand
CTGCTGCTGCCTGGAGTACACCTCAATTGCTTCCTTTCATGATATGAGAGGGTGATTTTTTTTCTATGATTTGCAGCTCTAAAACGGGGAGGAAGTCTACAGGCAATCCTTCAGAGCATCTAGAATATCAAGAAATCCTCTTAGACTGTTTCTCAGTAGCGTCATAGAGCTACCGCTTTCATTCTTTTGTCAGTTTTTCACTCTTCAGCTTTCCATTTTCATTTACAGATTTCTTGGTATGTTAGGTACATTAATTCTTTAGCCAACGAGTGGAAAAACATAAGGAATGTTCTACAGTTTCCCTTTGGCTTTAGGCTTAGATAGGTGCTGAATTTCCTAGACTAACAGTGACTTTTTTTTCCGTGCACTAAGCTGAAAAGCTCTTGCCCCCTGGTTTGTAGCCCTACATTTAGAGTGTAAGTTGGCAGCATTCCTGTTCATACTTCTGCAGTACTGTT
>NW_011157066.1:0-608 GCF_000146605.3 Meleagris gallopavo | reverse complement strand
CCAGAACTAGAGGGACCCTGCCTCCAGCCAGTAAAGGAAAGGGGAGGTCGGGTATATTGGACTGTGTGAATTCAATGTCCAGGCAAATGAACCATGGGAGTATACAGCTCTGGTGGACACTGGTGCACAACATACTCCAATGCCATCAAGGGGTAGAACCCATCTGTATATCTGGAGTGACAGGGGGATCCCAAGAGTTAACAGTATTGTAGGCCGAAGTAAGCCTAACCAGAAATGAGGGGCAAAAACATCCCTTTACTACTGGCACAGAGGCTCCATGCATCCTTAGTACAGTTTACCTCAGGACAGGGTACTTCAAGAACCCAGAAGTGTAGTGGTGGGCTTTCAGTATAGCTGTCTTGGAGATAGAGAACATTAAGCAGCTGTCTACCTTGTCTGGTTTCTCAGGGGACCTGTGGGGAAGTCTCTGGACTCTCAGGCCGCACTAGAGACATAACAGCACACCAATGTGGTTAAAGGCTATAGTTTACTTATTGTTAAGCACTACTCTATTTATACATGTTAGCAGAGCATTCTGAAAAAACACTCTTCAATTGTTCACACAGAAACTTATCCAATCAGAGCCATGAGATGTTCTTTTTTCTTCA
>NW_011157065.1:0-559 GCF_000146605.3 Meleagris gallopavo | reverse complement strand
GGGAGTCGGATCACATCGCAAACCTACCTGCATACAAGCAGCGCACCAACATGGGGTGCATGATGTTCATTACCTGCTGGACACATCTCACACCACTGACTGGAGGAGCCCAGGCAATCCTTCAACTCCATCAGGCTGCAAAATGAAATCAGAAGAGACGCAGAACATAATTTACAACACAACAAGGATGCACACAATGCCCTTAAAAACACCGCATGGATGCAATTAGCACATAGCCCTATTAATGACAGCCATCCAGCTTCAGATCCTCCAGAAAAGCAGAGCTCACAGCTCTGAAATCAAGCAGGAATCACTCACCCATTCTAAGGGCTCACCCACACCCAAAGGAAGCAGTCTCCAGATTCAGATGCTGCTCTACACCTAGCAGCCCTTCAGTGCACTTGCCACTACCCCAAAAAGACAAGATCACACGCCCTAGAAAAGAAAAAAAGAAACCATTTACCCCATTCCAAGGACCAATAGTCCCCCACACTCTCAAGTGAAGGAAGCAGCTTCCAGGTCCAAATACCTACCAGCCCTTAAGTACGCTCAGGGTTCC
>NW_011157064.1:0-535 GCF_000146605.3 Meleagris gallopavo | reverse complement strand
TTTTTTTCCTTCCTCCTCCTCCTCCACCTCCACCTCCACCTCCTCCACCATATTTCGTAGATTCTGCTTTTTTCCTCCTCGTCCTCATTTTGTAATCAATGCTTTATCCTTTCTCGTCCTTCTCCTCCACATCCACCTGCACCTTACCCTCCTTATTTTGTTTTCACTGCTTTTTACCTGCTCTTCATCTTCTTTCATTTGTTCCTCTTCCTCCACAGATTGTACTTGGAGCTTTTATCCTCCTCCACCTCCACCTCCTCCTCCACCTCCTCCACCACCTCCACCTGGACCTCCTGCGCCTCATTTCTTGGTTTCTGTTTCATTGCTCTATCTCTTTTTCATTTCAGTTTCGCTGTTTTTTTTTCCTCCTCCTCCACCTCCACCTCCTCCACCATATTTCGTAGATTCTGCTTTTTTCCTCCTCGTCCTCATTTTGTAATCAATGCTTTTTTCCATTCTCGTTCCTTCTCCTCCACATCCACCTGCACCTTACCCTCCTTATTTTGTTTTCTCTGCTTTTTACCTGCTCTTCATC
>NW_011157063.1:0-572 GCF_000146605.3 Meleagris gallopavo | reverse complement strand
GTGCTGGCCCTTTCAAGGTGAGCCTGGCTCAGACTCTGAGCAACTTGATCTAGCTGTGGATGGTCAGCATGCGGGAGTCGGATCACATCGCAAACCTACCTGCGTACAAGCAGCGCACCAACATGGGTTGCATGATGTTCATTACCTGCTGGACAGATCTCACACCACTGACTGGAGGAGCCCAGGCAATCCTTCAACTCCATCAGGCTGCAAAATGAAATCAGAAGAGACGCAGAACATCATTTAAAACACAACAAGGATGCACACAATGCCCTAAAAAAACAACCCACCGCATGGATGCAATTAGCACATAGCCCTATTAATTACAGCCATCCAGCTTGAGATCCTCCAGAAAAGCAGAGCTCACAGCTCTGAAATCAAGCAGGAATCACTCACGCCATTCTAAGGGCTCACCCCACACCCCAAAGGAAGCAGTCTCCAGATTCAGATGCTGCTCTTACACCTAGCAGCCCTTCAGCGCACTTGGGATCCCCCAAAAAGAGAAGATCACAGCCCTGAAAGAAAAAAAGAAACCACTTACCCCATTCCAAGGACCAATACTCCCCCACACT
>NW_011157062.1:0-534 GCF_000146605.3 Meleagris gallopavo | reverse complement strand
ATGTGTAAAGATTTTTGTTTTTGTTTTTCTTTTTCTAGGGAGATTGAAAAAGCCAAGAGGTTCTCTGCCCTTGCTCCTGCCCTTGTTCCTGCCTCCACCTGCCACCAGCGTGCAGCCAGGAGAGAGGGGCGCTCAGGAGCACGATGGGAGCCCTTCGTATCTGTTGAGTCTCCTGACCTTCCAGCTCTGCAGAGACATCTCGTGTCTCAGTGACAGTCTGCAGCCCCACAGCCCCCCGACCCGGCCCCAAAGGCCCGCTGCCTCTCTCTCCCCCCACGCACACAGATGGGCCCGCGGGGCACCGGCACCGCTGTCCCACCAGCGGATTCGTCGCCCGGCCCGCAATGAGTCTGTCAGCACCGCGTGTTTATTTCGAGAGTGCCGGCCCGGGCGCCCGGTGGTTTCCATAGGAGGAAGAAATGTTTCCCGAGGAGGGCCCTGGCACACACTGCCCCGAGGAGCGGCGCACGCTGATGTGTGGAATCAGACTCTGTGACCACAAAGCAGTTATAAAAGCAGGTGTGTTTAATCAGG
>NW_011157061.1:0-509 GCF_000146605.3 Meleagris gallopavo | reverse complement strand
CATTGGCGTCGGTGGACCGTGGTCTTACTGAGGGCCCTCCCCTGGACTTAGGGGTGCTTCTTGTGGATCTTGGAGCCACCCCTTCTGGACCTCTGTCCTCTTCTTTCTTCTCTTCTAATTGTAGTCGAGATTCGTTTCATTTTCCGTCCTCTTACAGGGGCAACTGACATCAATTGTGGTGCTTCCTGTAGTTGATCAGGTTGGTCAGTTCCAATGCTCTCATCCTCCAGTTCAGCTTGGAGCCTGTCTCGTTCGATGATGAGAGTATCTAGCTCAGATTGGAGGGTGTCTTGTTGAGATTGAAGACTGTTGAGTTTGGATTGCAGGGAGTCTCTCTCAATTCGGAGGGCATCTCTCTCAGATTGGAGGCTGTTTCTCTCGACCAGGAGACTCTCTCGCTCATTTTGCACTGTTTCCCTGAGACCCTCCTTTTCAATTTCACAAACTCTCTCCCTCTCCAGGATAGTATTGAATAAGGCCCGGTAAGCATTAGCCAGGCCCCAAATAAT
>NW_011157060.1:0-464 GCF_000146605.3 Meleagris gallopavo | reverse complement strand
ACTTTCGGGCAGAAACTGGCATTGTGGTAGAAACTCTCGTATTTCTGGGAGAAAACTGGGATTTCTGGTAGAAAATATCATATTTCTGGGTAGAAAACTGCAGTTCCTGGCAGAAAATGGTGTATTTTTGGGGAGAAAACTGGGATTTGTGGCAGAATATATAATATTTTGGGGGGAGAAAATTACTATGACTTGGAGATATTGTCATATTTTGCGGAAGCAAACTGGTATATCTGGGAGAAAAAGTCATATTTCAGGGCACAAAGCTGGTATTTCTTGGAGAAAATGCCATATTTTTCGGCGACTAAACTGGTATTTCTGGCAGAAAACGTTGTGTTTGTCAGGAGAAAATGGGTATTTCTGGCACCAAATGTCATCTTTCATGGAGAAATGTGGCGTTTCTGGGAGAAAACGTGATATTTCTGGGGAGAATACTGCAGTTTCTGGGAGGAAATGTCATATTT
>NW_011157059.1:0-663 GCF_000146605.3 Meleagris gallopavo | reverse complement strand
GAATGTAGAGATTAAATTCAGTAGAAGAAAACTGGAGACTAGAAAATTATAAGTCTGGCTTTAACACAAACGTAGGGAAAAGCAATATTCGTACCCCCAGAAGTTACGTGAATCCTACATCAGGTATACACAGGATTGCAGGCATCAGGAAGGCCTGGCAGAGACCAAAAATGCAACCCAGTAAAAGTTAAGGTATAGATGGGAGTCAGCCCAGCCGGGGTAAAGCAATGCCCTTTGAGGATACAAGACTGTAGGAGAATAAAAGAAATAATAAATAACTTCTTGGATTTTGGCTTATTAATTGCATAGAAATTCAAATACAACACCTCAATCTTGCAAATGAACAATTGGATGGCAAGAGCTATAGTTTGGGACAAGGTTTGAGGGCACTTAATAGAAATGTTGAAGATATGCAACCCATGGTGTAAATCCATGCACGCTATTAAAAAAAAGGTAAGGAATAAGTAAGCGGGGTTTGCCGACCTGGATTTGAAGTACACTTTTTTTTTTCTGCCTGGTTTCGCCAAAGAAAGTCTAAAATTATTTGCCTTTGCGTAAGAAAACCCCAATATGGGGAGAAGGAAAAACAAACAAACAAACAAACAAAGAAAATAAAATTCAGTTCACCTGGACAGTGTTACCCAGGGTTGTGAGAGCAGCCCA
>NW_011157058.1:0-567 GCF_000146605.3 Meleagris gallopavo | reverse complement strand
TTGTCTCAAAGCATGCTGAGGAACACAGATGGACAAGAACTAGCAAGTTCTGGTCAAAGCTGGCAATATTTCATTTGGCTGCGAGGCAGTATTTTGTGTGGGGCTTATGTGCAGGGAGATAGCCATCTCGGAGGTGCTGCACATCACTCTTACCTAGGTGCCCAGGAATGCCACACTGGCAGAAGAAGGTTAAAAAAGGGATCTACAACCAAGAGCGTTGTGTCTGACATCAGATGCCTCATGACGTGATGCCTGCCTGCTGATGGATTCTCCTGGGCCTGCTCTGTCTGTATCTGCTTGCTGCCTAATGCCACTGCAGCACTCCCCCCTGAACTTTTGCCTCAGACCATTGGAACGGCATGCATCAGGACACTTCTGGATCTTGATGGTGACTATGCCTTGCTTCTTCCTATCTTTCCTATCACCTGCTTTTGGAGGCCCCATCATCCTAATTTGTAATAGTTGCTGGCCTTCCCTTCCCCATCTCCCTGATTGATTAGGATTTGTAATAAACTGGTCAGACCAACATTTGAACCGTTATTTCTTAATCACACGTTGGGCATACAT
>NW_011157057.1:0-313 GCF_000146605.3 Meleagris gallopavo | reverse complement strand
GTTTTGCTCCAGAAATACCAGTTTTATTCTCGAAGACTTCTACGTTTTCACCAGAAATACCTATTTTATCCCCAAACATGACATTTTCTCCCAAAAATACAAGATTTCTTCCCTTAAATATGACACCTTTTCCAAGAAATAGTAGATTTTTCCCCAAAAATATGATATTTTCTCCAAGAAATGCCAGTTTTATCGCATAAATACGACATTTTATACCGCAAATAGCCGCTTTCTCACAAAAAAATATGCAGTTTTCTGCCAGGAACTGCAGTTTCCTCCCACAAATACCTTATTTTTCTACTAAGAAATAGGT
>NW_011157056.1:0-599 GCF_000146605.3 Meleagris gallopavo | reverse complement strand
TGGCTGTAGCTATTTCTGCTGTAAATTCCTTTTCCTGGCCTGTAGTAGCAAAGTGCAGGTGGAGTGCTTTGGAAATGGTCTGAAGTTGCCAGGTTGCTTGTGGTCACAGACATAATGTGGAACTATCTGTGGTGCCAGGGATAATTATGTTTGATGAACTTGAAAGCTTTCAGTAGTATTACAGCCATAATAGAAATCATTCCCTGACCTCTAGAATTCTGTGTAAAATTGCTAGCTTGCTAGCAAGCTGCAGATGCTATTTGGTGTCAAGACAAGCTCTCCAAATAAATACATTATTACACTTGAAGATTGTTCTGTTCCAAGTGCTAGGGAATATTGTGCAGAAATGCCTGATCTCTGCAGCTAATATGTTATTCAGGGTTACTGAACGTATCACTTTCCTTTGGTAAGTGTTCAAGGAAGGCTGGTTGTTCACACAGGTTTCATTTTTGTCTTAAGACTGCGTGTGGTAACTTGTGACGTTGGTCTGATGGTAAGTTTAAAAAGTGAAGGTAGGTATTTCTGAGAGGAGAAGTGCAGGAGTATGATTTCAGCTCATTTTTGTTAGATATTCCTGAGAGTGAAACAATTAAAATATT
>NW_011157054.1:0-467 GCF_000146605.3 Meleagris gallopavo | reverse complement strand
TCTCAGTGGCACGGATACCTTCGCATTCCTCTGTCATGGTCTTTTTAGTTTTCATTCTTTGCTTTGTTTCCTTTCAGTTTTTGCTTCTCTTTCCTTTGCTTTTTTATTTTTTCCTCGCTTTTTTTTTCATTTACTCTGTTTAGCTTTAGTTGGCTTTTTTTCCTTTCACTTTCCCTGTTTGAATGCTTTACTTTGCCATGATATTGCACTGTATGGTTTTGATTTTCTTTGCATTTCTTTTTTTTTCTGTGCTTTTCTACTGGTTTTTAAAAATTGTTTTATTTTCTTTGCTTTTGGGTTTTTGCTTTGTTTTGTTTGTTTGTGTTGTATTGTTTTGCTTTGGATGTCGTTGCTTTGCTTTGCTTTTTTTTTTTCTCTTATATTTTTATTAAAAAATCTAAAAATGTCTTCTATGTTGATTTGGATGTCATTGGTTTTCTTTGCTTTTTTTTCCCCTTATTTTTCCT
>NW_011157053.1:0-610 GCF_000146605.3 Meleagris gallopavo | reverse complement strand
ACTCCTCCATTGTGGAGCTGCTCTCTCTGTTTTTTAGCAGGGAACCCTGAGCGTAACTTAAGGGCTGGTAGGTATTTGGAGCTGGAAGCTGCTTCCTTCACTTGAGAGTGTGGGGGAGTATTGGTCCTTGGAATGGGGTAAGTGGTTTCTTTTTTTCTTTCAGGGCTGTGATCTTGTCTTTTTGGGGGGATGGCAAGTGCACTGAAGGGCTGCTAGGTGTAAGAGCAGCATGTGAATCTGGAGACTGCTTCCTTTGGGGTGTGGGGTGAGCCCTTAGAATGGGGTGAGTGATTCCTGCTTGATTTCCGAGCTGTGAGCTCTGCTTTTCTTTAGGATCTCAAGCTGGATGGCTGTAGTTCATGTGCTAATTGCATCCATGCGGTGGGTGTTTTTTAAGGGCATTGTGTGCATCCTTGTTGTGTTTTAAATTATGTTCTGCGTCTCTTCTGATTTCATTTTGCAGCCTGATGGAGTTGAAGGATTGCCTGGGCTCCTCCAGTCAGTGGTGTGAGATGTGTCCAGCAGGTAATGAACATCATGCACCCCATGTTGGTGCGCTGCTTGTATGCAGGTAGGTTTGCGATGTGATCCGACTCCCCCATGCTGACCA
>NW_011157052.1:0-551 GCF_000146605.3 Meleagris gallopavo | reverse complement strand
GATGGCTGTAATTAATAGGGCTATGTGCTAATTGCATCCATGCGGTGTTTTTGAAGGGCATTGTGTGCATCCTTGTTGTGTTTTAAATTCTGTTCTGCGTCTCTTCTGATTTCATTTTGCAGCCTGATGGAGTTGAAGGATTGCCTGGGCTCCTCCAGTCAGTGGTGTGAGATGTGTCCAGCAGGTAATGAATATCATGCACCCCATGTTGGTGCGCTGCTTGTATGCAGGTAGGTTTGCGATGTGATCCGACTCCCCCATGCTGACCATCCACAGCTAGATCAAGTTGCTCAGAGTCTGAGCCAGGCTCACCTTGAAAGGGCCAGCACATCCACCATGTCTCTGGCAACCTGTGCCGCTGCCTCAGCACCCTCACTGTACAAGACATTTTCCTTTAGATTTCACCTCCATTTTCCCTTGTTCTTTCCTTTAGGTATTGAAAGGCTGTTACCAGGTTCCCTTGGAGCCTTCACTTCTCCAGGAGGCTGAACAGCCCAGCTCTCCTTGCTTACAGGAGAGGGGTTCCATCCTTGGGTTCGTGTTTGTGGCTG
>NW_011157051.1:0-531 GCF_000146605.3 Meleagris gallopavo | reverse complement strand
GCAAGGGAACCTGGTAACAGCCTTTCAAATACCTAAAAGGAAAAGGAAACAAGGGGAAAATAGGAGGTGAAATCTAAGGAAAATGCTTGTACAGTGAGGGGTGCTGAGGCAGTGGCACAGGTTGCCAGAGACATGGTGGATGTGCTGGCCCTTTCAAGGTGAGCCTGGCTCAGACTCTGAGCAACTTGATCTAGCTGTGGATGGTCAGCATGCGGGAGTCGGATCACATCGCAAACCTACCTGCATACAAGCAGACGCACCAACATGGGGTGCATGATGTTCATTACCTGCTGGACAGATCTCACACCACTGACTGGAGGAGCCCAGGCAATCCTTCAACTCCATCAGGCTGCAAAATGAAATCAGAAGAGACGCAGAACATAATTTAAAACACAACAAGGATGCACACAATGCCCTTAAAAAAACACCCACCGCATGGATGCAATTAGCACATAGCCCTATTAATTACAGCCATCCAGCTTGAGATCCTCCAGAAAAGCAGAGCTCACAGCTCTGAAAGAAAGCAGGAAT
>NW_011157050.1:0-546 GCF_000146605.3 Meleagris gallopavo | reverse complement strand
GCTGGCCGTGAAATTGCGTTTCTCCCCAAACTGCCGCTTTCAGCCGTCAGCAGCGGTCTCGTGTTTCTAAACGCTGCCGAGAACGGGCCACTTCAGCCGGCTGCTTTTCTCCGACGAGTGAGCGGGCTCCTGTGCGCGCATCGGAAAGGAGCGGTTTGCACTTCGCCTTGGCTACATGCAGAATGCACTACGCCTACCTCTGAATACTATGTCTCTGCCTTTATTTCGAGCCACAATTCATGCTAGTCAGGTTTCCACTGCTACAAATCTGCATTCAGACAGGAAAAGAGTGGAAGGGAAAACCCTCTCCAATAAGGCATTTGCAAGTTCGAGGAGCGACAGCTGTAGTGCTCTCAGGGAGAGCGTTTCAGAAGTGGGCACAGAGCCTTTCGAGGACTGCGCAGAAAAAAACCCCCACTCGCAGGTAGTGCAGGAGGCTGATTCGCACTTGTCGGCATCGGAATCGCACTCCTTCGCTCTCACGCGTAGAAAGCGGCATTCGCGCTGAACCGCTCCGGAGACTTTGCCGTAGCTGGCCGAGAAATC
>NW_011157049.1:0-670 GCF_000146605.3 Meleagris gallopavo | reverse complement strand
ATAGGAGGACAAGAGAATGTAATAGTGAAAACAGTGCAAGACCAGAGACAAGCAAGACACAGAACAAAGAGGATAGGCAGCCTTCTGGGCACCATGAAGCGCAATTCAGAGCTCTGGGGGAACCCTATTGTGCTCGCTGTGCTTTGGTGAGGTGGGGACTGCCATTGCTTCCTCAGTCCCACACACCCCTTCCCATCCCACACTGCCATGGGAGATCATGTTCTGGACCACCTGAGGACCCAAACAGCCAGGAGTCTTTGGGTCCTGATGAGATGAGTCCCAGAGTTCTGAGGGAATTCACCGCTGCACTCACCGAGCCACTCTCCATGGTATTTCAGAAGTCGAGGCAGTCAGGTCAAGTCCCTGGTGAGGAGAAAAAAGGTGACAGCACACCTCCTAGGAAGGATAGAAAGTGTGACGCGGGGAACTACCAGCATGTCAGTCTCACCTCTGTGCTGGTCACGGATCATGGAGCAGATCATCCTGGAAGTGACTCTCAAGCACACATTCCAGTGCGTCACCACCCTGTGCGTGAAAAGCTGCCTCCTAATAACCAACCTAAACCTCCCCTGTCTCACTTCAAAACCATTTCCCCTTGTCCTATCGCTATCCACCCTCCTAAACAGCCGTTGCCCCCTCCTGCTTATGCGCTCCCTTCGAGTCTTGGAAG
>NW_011157048.1:0-596 GCF_000146605.3 Meleagris gallopavo | reverse complement strand
ACGGACATTTTCTCCCAGAAATACCAGTTCTCTGCCCAGAAACATGACTTTTTCTCCCGGATATACCAGTTTCTTCCTCCAAATATGACCTTTTCTCCCAGAAATATCCGTTTTCTTCCCAAAATATGGCAATGTCTCTCAGAAATATCAGCTTTCTCCCAGAAATATGACATTTTGTGCCAGATATGCCAATTTTCTCCTGACAAACCCAACGTTTTCTACCAGAAATTCCAGTTTAGTCCCCCTAAACACGGCATTTTCTCCCAGATATGCCAGTTTTCATCCTCAAAAATATGACATTTTCTCCAAGAAATAGGAGTTTTCTCCCCAAAAATATAACATTTTCTCTCAGAAATACCAGTTTTCTCGCAAAAATACGCCATTTTCTCCCAGAAATTCCACGCTTCTCCCCAAAAGTATGCCATTTTCTGCCAGGAACTGCACTTTTCTCCCACAAATCCCATATTTCAACCAGAAACATGGCGTTTCTCCACGAAATTGCAGTTGTCTCTCAGAAATATATTTTCTCCCAGAATACCAGCTTTTCTCCCCAAAACTAATGACATTTTCTCCCCGAACGTTGCAGTATTCTCCCC
>NW_011157047.1:0-476 GCF_000146605.3 Meleagris gallopavo | reverse complement strand
CTTTGCCAAGAAATAGTACATTTTTCCCCAAAATATGATATTTTCTCCAAGAAATGCCAGTTTTATCGCAAATATACGACATTTTATACCGCAAATACCCGCTTTCTCCCAAAAATATGCAGTTTCCTGCCAGGAACTGCAGTTTCCTCCCACAAATACCATTTTTCAACCAGAAATAGGACGTTTTCTCCCATCAATACCGTTTTTCAACCAGAAATATGACGTTTTCTCCGAGAAATAGTAGCTTTCTCCCAAATATGATATTCTGCCCCAGAAATTCCAGTTTTATCACCGAAGACTCCACGTTTTTCACCAGAAATACCTTTTCTATCCCCAAACATGACATTTTCTCCAGAAATACCAGATTTCTTACCCTTAAAACATGACACCTTTTCCAAGAAATAGTAGATTTTTCCCCAAAAATATGATATTTTCTCCAAGAAATGCCAGTTTTATCGCAAATATACAACATTTTA
>NW_011157046.1:0-541 GCF_000146605.3 Meleagris gallopavo | reverse complement strand
GGAGTGCCTAGCAGTATTTTTGAGAGAAAAAGGGAAGGTACTTGTCAGAAAAGTGCTCTTTCTGGGAGAGTAGTAGCATAGTTGGTTGGAAAATGCCACCCATTTGTGAGAAAGCTGCTTTGTTTCCGGGAGAAAATAGCATTCTCTGGGGAGAAGATGTCCTCTTTTGGATGGAAAAGTAGTAGTTGTGGGAGAAGCTGTCCAATGTTTGGGCCCAAGGTAGCATTACTGGGAGGTAATGTCATTGTATTGGAGAAGGGTGGTATTTGTTGGGGAGAATGTGTTCGTTTTGGAAGCCAACGGTGTACTTTGGGGGGAAAAAGCGTCCTTTCTGGGAGAAAGTGTTCTAGTTTGGGGAGAAAGTGTCATAGTGCGGAGTGTGGTGTAGCAGATTAGGGGGAATTGGGAGGTATTCCTAAGAGAACTGTCATTTCTGGGTGAAAAGGTCTTATGTGGGGGGAAAGTGAGGAATGTGTGAGAAGCTGGTGTTTCTGGGAGTAAATGCCATCTTTGGGGCTAGAATGGTCTTTCTGGTGGGACG
>NW_011157045.1:0-578 GCF_000146605.3 Meleagris gallopavo | reverse complement strand
TGAATCTGGAGACTGCTTCCGTTTGGGTGTGGGGTGAGCCCTTAGAATGGGGTGAGTGATTCCTGTCTTTCTTTCAGAGCTGTGAGCTCTGCTTTTCTGGAGGATCTCAAGCTGGATGGCTGTAATTCATAGGGCTATGTGCTAATTGCATCCATGCGGTGGTTTTAAGGGCATTGTGTGCATCCTTGTTGTGTTGTAAATGATGTTCTGCGTCTCTTCTGATTTCATTCTGCAGCCTGATGGAGTTGAAGGATTGCCTGGGCTCCTCCAGTCAGTGGTGTGAGATGTGTCCAGCAGGTAATGAACATCATGCACCCCATGTTGGTGCGCTGCTTGTATGCAGGTAGGTTTGCGATGTGATCCGACTCCCGCATGCTGACCATCCACAGCTAGATCAAGTTGCTCAGAGTCTGAGCCAGGCTCACCTTGAAAGGGCCAGCACATCCACCATGTCTCTGGCAACCTGTGCCACTGCCTCAGCACCCTCACTGTACAAGACATTTTCCTTAGATTTCACCTCCATTTTCCCTTGTTCTTTCCTTTAGGTATTGAAAGGCTGTTACCAGGTTCCCTTGGAG
>NW_011157044.1:0-460 GCF_000146605.3 Meleagris gallopavo | reverse complement strand
CAAGTCTAATCTGGAACCAAATCTTCTGGGCTTCACCTCACCAAACATTCTGAAGGTATCAGACAATATTGCTGATGTGTTCACACCTGATGCTCTTCTGTACATGGCATCAAGGAACACCTTGAACTGCTTACCTCAAAGGAGAGTTCATCCGGTGCCTGGGCGACATATCTTTTAATGACATGGGCAGCAGCAAGAGCTGGAATATTCACAGATGACTCCTCATGGACCAGCAGGGGCTTCCCCTTGGTCTCAGTCTGCAACAGAGAGCACAGGCCACAGTGAGGAGCTGAGGATGAACAAGGAGGATTTCAGGCTGAGGAGCACATCTGCAGAGAAAGCTGCAGGAAATGCACTCAGTCCTTATCATGAGCACATAGGAAGGAACGGCAAGTCTAAGAACAGTTGTTTCTCTCCCTGGTGTGCAGCAGGCGCTCGCCAGGCAATGCCAAGATGCATC
>NW_011157043.1:0-545 GCF_000146605.3 Meleagris gallopavo | reverse complement strand
CCCATTCCAGAGCCCCGGCACCAATAGGGTTCCCCCACGAGCTCTGAATTGCGCTTCATGGTGCCCACAGAAGGCTGCCTATCCTCTTTGTTCTGTGTCTTGCCTTGTCTCTGGTCTTGTACTGTTTTCACTATTACATTCTCTGTCCTCCTATTTTTGTGTTCCTTGCCCCCATTCTCTTGGCCATCCCCCTTGGCTTTGTGTTGCCACATTCATGTCGGCATTCAGTTTTTGGCGTTCCCCTGCCCGTATTGTCTGGGCCGTCATCCTTGGCATTTCCTTCCATGTTCTCTTGGCCCTTGCCTTTGCCTGGGCATTCCCTTGCCCCTCCTGTTTTTTGTGGCAACACCTGGGGCGGGGTGCAGCCCTGCGAGCACAGCTGGGGGCAGTTTGGCTGTGGAGTGGGGCAGAGCCAGGCTCCACCCCTCCCTGATCCCATGTAAGGGCTGGGAAGAGTAGGGGCAGCATCTGAACCTGGGGGAGTGGCTTCCTTTGGAGTATGCCTTGTCTTTGGTGATGGAGTGAGTGATTTTTTTTTTTTTTTT
>NW_011157042.1:0-436 GCF_000146605.3 Meleagris gallopavo | reverse complement strand
AGTGACGAGGTCGGAGGTAATAACACCTGCTGGCAGATGAGGAAAACACCGTTGGACAGAGGGTGAGGAGAGAATAAAACACGACGGCTGAGCTGCCTGCAAAGAGCTGCTGGGGGAAGCGTGATGCCAACTCCGAATTTGATCCGATAGCCTGCTGTGCACGTTCTACGTTTATCCCGCCCTCTATCTTTCCCACACAGCCACACACGGGGCTCTGGGCAGCGGACGTCTCTGTTGGTGGGGGTCCTGCTGCCACCTCGAGGTACCGAGCCAAACTGCCACCTTCTGGGGGAAACGTGAGGAAAAAGCGCAATTCGGAGCCCACAGCACCTCAAAGCCCCTTCAAGAGCCCCCAGCTACTGCCCTGAGCCCTCCGCTTCTCCCCGCTGCCCCTCAAAAGCCTCGGCAGCGCCAGCAGCACCTCGTGCCTTAGGAT
>NW_011157041.1:0-653 GCF_000146605.3 Meleagris gallopavo | reverse complement strand
CAGGTCCAAATACCTACCAACCCCTTAAGTACGCTCAGGGTTCCCCTGCTAAAAACAGAGAGAGCAGCTCCACAATGGAGGAAAGAAAAAAAATAACACTCACTCCATCACCAAAGAACAAGGCATACTCCAAAGGAAGCACTCCCAGGTTCAGATGCCGCCCCTACTCTTCCCAGCCCTTACATGGGATCAGGGAGGGTGGAGCCTGGCTCTGCCCCACTCCACAGCCAAACTGCCCCCAGCTGTGCTCGCAGGGCGTGCACCCCCGCCCCCACGGTGTTGCCACAAAACAAGGAGGGCGAAGGGAAGTGCCCACGGCAAAGGACAAGGGCCAAGAGAACATGGAAGGAAATGCCAAGGATGACGGCCCAGACAATACGGCAGGGAACGCCAAAACTAGAATGCCGACATGAATGTGGCAACACAAAGCCAAGGGGAATGGCCAAGAGAATGGGGCAAGGAACACAAAAATAAGGAGGACAAGAGAATGTAATAGTGAAAACAGTGCAAGACCAGAGACAAGCAAGACACAGAACAAAGGGGATAGGCAGCCTTCTGGGCACCATGAAGCGCAATTCAGAGCTCTGGGGGGAACCCTATTGTGCCGGGTTCTGGAATGGGTAAATGCTGGCGGGTGTGCATCGCCCTTTACC
>NW_011157040.1:0-573 GCF_000146605.3 Meleagris gallopavo | reverse complement strand
TGGTTAGACCAAGCCGGGAGAGCCAGCTGGAGGGCTGGCACTTGGTCTCTAAGGGATGCTGCTCCTCGGGAAGGAGCAGCTTTTTGTCCCAATTCCGGGCCCAGCTGAGACAGCTGGCAAAGTCAGGAATTGGAGACACGAAAGCAAGTAAGATCAGGAAGAGATTCAGGCTGACCTTCATCCTGTTCTCTTCCACGGACCACTCTCAGCACACAAAGTGGCTGTCACCCAGAGCAGAGCTCCAGCAGTGACCACCAGGACGGAGCGACTGCCCCAAGTGTCTGAGCTGGGGGAGGCTGCCAGCGTGACTTAGTAAAGACTGAAGTCCTGCCCCGCCCTGTGATGTCACAATGCCTTTCCCGGTGCGGGCGCAGCCGTGCACCCAGCTTGGGGCTGGGGACCCTACCCCCAAATCCCACCTCCCTGTTCCCACCTCCCCTTTTTCCAATCCGCCTGCACTCTGTAATTTTCATGAGCACACGAGGTCATAGAATCACAGAATCACAGAGCGTCCTGGGTTGAGAAGGCCCACAGTGATCACCTAGTTTCAACCTCCTGCTACAAGCAAGGTAG
>NW_011157039.1:0-450 GCF_000146605.3 Meleagris gallopavo | reverse complement strand
CCCAAAAATATGATATTTTCTCCGAGAAATGCCAGTTTAATCGCAAATATACGACATTTTATACCGCAAATAGCCGCTTTCTCCCAAAAATATGCCATTTTCTGCCAGGAACTGCAGTTTCCTCCCACAAATACCATTTTTTCTACAAGAAATATGACGTTTTCTCCCAGAAATATCAGATTTTGCCCTCAAAACATGACATTTTCTTCAAGAAATACGGGTTTTCTCCCAAAATATGATATTTTGCTCCAGAAATTCCAGTTTTATCACCAAAGACTCTACGTTTTTCACCAGAAATACCTATTTTATCCCCAAACATGACATTTTCTCCCAGAAATACCAGATTTCTTCCCTTAAACATGACACCTTTTCCAAGAAATAGTAGATTTTCCCCCAAAAATATGATATTTTCCCCAAGAAATGCCAGTTTTATCGCAAATATACGACATT
>NW_011157038.1:0-861 GCF_000146605.3 Meleagris gallopavo | reverse complement strand
TTTCCTCCTCCCAGCACGGCTGTGAGCTTTGGGCTGCAGCGCAGCCTTCTTGGCATCTTTGCTTTGCCGTCGCGCTGAGTCCTGTTTCTTTGCCGTTCCGTCGGCCGCTTTTGGTTCTTTTCGTTTCCCTCGCTCGTCTGCTTTGCTTTCCTTCGGTCGCTCGGTTTCGTTTTCTTTCCCTCTCCTTTTGCTTTGCTCCCCAGCGTTTGCTGCCGTTGGCTTTTGTTGTCTTTGCTTCTTTGGCCTATTTCTCTTTTTTGGGTGTGCTTTGGATGTTTCCTTTCTTCTTTTTTTGTGGCATTTTCGTTTTGTATTCTTGTTTTTCCTTCTTATTTCTTTTGTCTGTATTTTGTCATTTCTGTCCTTCTCTTTTGTTTCTGCTTTTCTCTTTTTCATGCTCCGTTCTTTTTTTATTTGTCGTTGTTTTCCTTCTTTTTGTGCGTGTGTTTTATTGTAATTTGTGTATTTTTGGCGTGTATTTTTGGTATTTGTTTTCTGTGTCTTTTTGGTTTTTGATTTGTGATTTGTGCTGGTTTGGTTTCTTGTTTTCCTTTTTTTGTTGTTTTTTTTCTCTTTGTGCTTGTTTGTGCTTGTTTGTGCTTGTTTGTGCTTGTTTGTGCTTTTTTGTCTTGTTTGTGCTTTTTTGTCTTGTTTGTGCTTTTTTGTCTTGTTTGTGTCTTTTTTGTCTTGTTTGTGCTTTTTTGTCTTGTTTGTGCTTGTTTGGCTTTTGTGTGCTCTTGTATGCTCTTGCGTCTTGTGTGCTTTTATGTGTTTTTTTGGTTTTTGCTTTTCTGTTGTTTATGATTAGTTTTTGCTTTTCCCCTTTTTTCTGCTTTTTTGTGTTTTTCATTTTATGTTTGT
>NW_011157037.1:0-744 GCF_000146605.3 Meleagris gallopavo | reverse complement strand
ACATCTTCTCCCACTAATACCACTTGTCTCCCAAGGATAGGACTATTTTACCCTAAATGCTATGGCAGTTCTGCTAAGAAATACTCCTTTCCTTCCCTAAATGGGACATATGCACCCACAAAGACCACGACTCCGAGAAATTCCTCCCAATTACACTCCATTACATTCCTCATCATGACACTTACTCCCAGACTTTTGGCATTTTACTGCGGAAAGACCATTTCGATCCAGAATATATGCCATTGGCCCTCACAAACACCGATTGCCTCACAAAGATGTGGCACATCCCACCAGAAAGACCATTTCTAGCCCCCAAAAGATGGCATTTACTCCCAGAAACACCAGCTTTCTCACACATTCCTCACCTTTTCCCCCCCACATAAGACCTTTTCTCCCAGAAATGACAGTTCTCTTATGAATACCTCCCAATTCCCCCTAATCTACTACACCACACTCCGCACTATGACACTTTCTCCCCAAACTAGGACACTTTCTCCCAAAACAGCCACTTCTTCCCCCCAAAGTACACCGTTGGCTTCCAAAAAGAACACATTCTCTCCCAGAAATACCTCCCTTCTCCAATACAATGACATTACCTCCCAGTAATGCTACCTTGGGCCCAAACATTGGACAGCTTCTCCCACAAGTACTACTTTTCCATCCAAAACAGGACATCTTCTCCCCAGAGAATGCTATTTTCTCCCGGAAACAAAGCAGCTTTCTCACAAATGGGTGGCATTTTCC
>NW_011157036.1:0-487 GCF_000146605.3 Meleagris gallopavo | reverse complement strand
ATTCTGTAAATTCACTACAACGTGAAGAAGGAAATAAAAGACTTCACCTTCTCCCACACGATCTGAAGAATGGGGCACAAAGCAACAGATTGATCCTCAACAGACTGCTGAGCTTCACTGACAGCTCTCCTGCTCAAGGGACTGGATGTTGCCTTTGCTGTCGCCCTGGGAAGGTGTGCTGCAGCTGATCTAGAACTTTCTCTGAAAACTGAAAGCCCTTCCAATCACAACGCTCCCATCCCCTCTGGATTAGGAAGAGGTGCACTAACGGTCTGCACAAGGCATCGCTTCTCTAGAAGGCAGTGAATGTGTTATTTGACCAAAAGCTGGAATGCCCCCGCTCCCTTTTTCTTCTTCCATCCTTCAGGCGCGTGGATCTGGGCTGCGACACACATGGCTGTAGACCTGGAAGGCAGCACGGGAGGCTGCTGCCCCTGTGCCTGCAATGTCTCCGTGCCATCTGGAGCTGTGCCCCTGCTGTCCTTCA
>NW_011157035.1:0-649 GCF_000146605.3 Meleagris gallopavo | reverse complement strand
GAGCACGCAGCCTTGGCATAAACCCTAAGGATAAACCAAATGGCATCTCTGTTCCAGCAATTTTTTCCTTCAATATACGTGAATAGACTGGAGGTACTGATCCCACCAGTTCAGTTCTACCATTGTGTCTTACGGTAAGAAGAAAAGCAGGATGTTTAAGACTCTGTCAGGCACAGAACCTCCAGCACTGGAGGCAGCAGTTCTGAATTCTCGGTATCTTGTCATCATTTGTGCGCAATGCACAAGAAACAGTGCAACTCACTGTACAAGGGCAACCAAATGTATTCAAGGCATACTTGCACAGGACTCTGAGGTAGAAAGCTGCTCGCTGAGGCGAAGATGAGAAATGAGGCAGGGGAAGCCTGACAGATTGAGAGTGATGAAGTGTCTGAATAAAGAAAGGAACAGAAGGAATAGACATTACTGGATTCTATCAGACGCCAATATTCATTTGAAAAACATACTGGACACGTAGAATAAAAAGCAACACAGGATCAACCTGCAACTATTTATTCCACTGTCTCAGTGATGGTAGCTATTATACAAACTCTATGTATTTCTAATAAAAAAACACAAATTCCTCCTCCAGTGTGTAATCAAATTATGTTCATTTATGAGTTTAGGTAGAAAAAAAGACTTCTGCTGGTCT
>NW_011157034.1:0-382 GCF_000146605.3 Meleagris gallopavo | reverse complement strand
GCTCAATGAAAAGATACGATCCAAACAAGCACCAGATCGACCACCAAGTCCTTCACAAATACAAGGAGCTGTGAAAGGCTGTCATGTTAAAATGGTGAGCAGGGCAAACAGTTTGGAAGAAGGTGACCTTGTCTGACCTTGTGACTAAGGTTATTCAAGGCATTTTGATGTTTTCCAAAAGTATTTGTAGAATTAGATCACCATTTGAAAACAACAGTAACGCTACTAAAAAAGGCAAATGTGTCAGACACAGTCATCTTTTTATAAATTCAGGTGAAACTACTGCTATGGAGACCACAAATGGCACTCATCTCCCTCTTTTTTTTTTTTCTTCTTGAAAAATTGTTCCTCTGAAGCAAAAATATCAACAGTGTCATTTTCA
>NW_011157033.1:0-589 GCF_000146605.3 Meleagris gallopavo | reverse complement strand
CTCACACATTCCTCACCTTTTCCCCCCCACATAAGACCTTTTCACCCAGAAATGACAGTTCTCTTAGGAATACCTCCCAATTCCCCCTAATCTGCTACACTACACTCCGCACTATGACAGTCTCTCCCCAAACTAGGACACTTTCTCCCAGAAAGGCCGCTTTTTCCTCCCAAAGTACACCGTTGGCTTCCAAAAAGAACACATTCTCCCCAAGAAATACCTCCCTTCTCCAATACAATGACATTACCTCCCAGTAATGCTACCTTGGGCCCAAACTTTGGACAGCTTCTCCCACAAATACTTCTTTTTCCATCCAAAAGAGGACATCTTCTCCCCAAAGAATGCTATTTTTCTCCCAGAAACAAAGCAGCTTTCTCACAAATGGGTGGCATTTTCCAACCAACTATGCTACTCTCTCCCAGAAAGAGCACTTTTCTGACAAGTACCTTCCCTTTTCTCTCAAAAATACTGCTAGACACTCCTCAAGAGGACATTTGCTCCCATCTACACCCCGTTTTCTCCCCAAAGGACCCCTTTTCACACCAAAAATGCCACACTTGCCCTCCAAGAGAAGTCAGTCTTTCCCACA
>NW_011157032.1:0-544 GCF_000146605.3 Meleagris gallopavo | reverse complement strand
GGCTCTGTGAATCAGCAGTTCACAAAGTAAGGCTCATGGGATGTATCCTGGGAGTAAAGGAAGAACCTGATCTCCACAGAAGCCCTGCACAGGACTTCGGATTGTGTCCTGTGAGAAAGGCTGAAGGTTCAGTGAGTATGCAGGTAGCCTCACCAACACAAATGAGGGAGAGAAAGTGTTGGGTTTGGATTGAATGTGAGATGGGGGACTGAACAGGCAAACACTATATAAATTCCTGGTGCTCTGGTGAAGAAGTTTATACTCAGCATCTGTATTGTCCTTTCTCCATGATGCTTCCAGGACTCCCCATGGACCAGGAAACAAATTAGTGTTTTCCAGACAGGAAGAGGGAGCAGAATGGTGGTGTGGGAAGCCATTTTCTGCTGAGCTTCAGGAGAAGGATAGGATAAGCTTTTGGGGACTTTTCTTCTCTGGACTTCATAATGTATTGTTTGATGTCTGGAGACTGGCATCTGCTTAGGCCAGATCCCTTCCCCCTGCCTCTGCCCTCTCTCACCTGCCATCTCCTTCCAGCTATATTCAT
>NW_011157031.1:0-377 GCF_000146605.3 Meleagris gallopavo | reverse complement strand
CAGGGCAGAGCAGCGGTGGACGCTGGGCATTAGTCACAGGGCATTGGCACTGGCACCACTGTCTGTGTCCCTGTGCCTGAAGGCCTCTGTGTCCTGTGCAAGCACAGTTCTGGAAAACATTGTCCTTTTAGGGAAAATAAATAAATAAATAATGAAATGAAATGAAATGAAATGAAATGAAATGAAATGAAATGAAATAAATAAAATAGAAGACACAGGATCCCCTCAAATATGAGTGTTTTCAGCATATAAAGAGAGGACACACGAGAATATTTGAAGTTGGAAAGTGTTAAACATATTTTTATCAAACTCCCACTTGCAGTCATCTTCCTTGTATTGGGGATCTGAAATGTGGAGGCACTACTCTGGACAATGCC
>NW_011157030.1:0-714 GCF_000146605.3 Meleagris gallopavo | reverse complement strand
ACATGGAGCTGTGCGAGTGCATCCAGAGTACAGCCACAAACACGAACCCAAGGATGGAACCCCTCTCCTGTAAGCAAGGAGAGCTGGGCTGTTCAGCCTGGAGAAGCGAAGGCTCCAAGGGAACCTGGTAACAGCCTTTCAATACCTAAAGGAAAGAACAAGGGAAAATGGAGGTGAAATCTAAGGAAAATGTCTTGTACAGTGAGGGTGCTGAGGCAGTGGCACAGGTTGCCAGAGACATGGTGGATGTGCTGGCCCTTTCAAGGTGAGCCTGGCTCAGACTCTGAGCAACTTGATCTAGCTGTGGATGGTCAGCATGGGGGAGTCGGATCACATCGCAAACCTACCTGCATACAAGCAGCGCACCAACATGGGGTGCATGATGTTCATTACCTGCTGGACACATCTCACACCACTGACTGGAGAAGCCCAGGCAACCCTTCAACTCCATCAGGCTGCAAAATGAAATCAGAAGAGACGCAGAACGTAATTTAAAACACAACAAGGATGCACACAATGCCCTTAAAAAACACCCACCGCATGGATGCAATTAGCACATAGCCCTATTAATGACAGCCATCCAGCTTGAGATCCTCCAGAAAAGCAGAGCTCACAGCTCTGAAAGAAAGCAGGAATCACTCACCCCATTCTAAGGGCTCACCCCACACCCCAAAGGAAGCAGTCTCCAGATTCAGATGCTGCTCTTACACCTAG
>NW_011157029.1:0-516 GCF_000146605.3 Meleagris gallopavo | reverse complement strand
GTCGGTGTTTGAGTATGTTTGGAAGGGCGAGGAGGCGTGTGTGTGTTTGTGTGCGTGTGCGTGTGTGCGTGTGTGTGTGTGTGTGCGGGCGCGTAGCGGTGCCGTGAAGAGGGCCGCTGCAGGGTTGCTAATGCCGTGGTGTCACGCTTGACTTGGCTCGGGTGGGTGTTGTGGGATGTCGTAAGCCGTAGTCAGGGTGGATCCGGGATGTAGACGTTGGATGGTGAGGTGCGGGGAGTCGTGGATTCCGTTGGCTTGCGCCTTTTGTTGGTGGCTGAGGCGGCACTTTTCCCGTTGTGTGGCGGGTGGTGTCAGTGGTGTGCAGGGCGGGAAGAGGGGCCGGAGCAGGAGCACGCAGCGTCTACGGCCATCCCACCTGGCAACGCCCGATCTCGTCCGATCTCGGAAGCTAAGCAGGGTCGGGCCTGGTTAGTACTTGGATGGGAGACCTCCTGGGAATACCGGGTGCTGTAGGCTTTTGCTGACGGGCTTTTGATGTTGGATGGTGGCGGCCGT
>NW_011157028.1:0-574 GCF_000146605.3 Meleagris gallopavo | reverse complement strand
AAAGTCTACAGGCAATCCTTCAGAGCATCTAGAATATCAAGAAATCCTCTTAGACTGTTTCTTAGTAGCATCATACAGCTACCGCTTCCATTCTTGTGTCAGTTTTTCACTGTTCAGCTTTACATATTCATTTACAGATTTCGTGGTATGTTAGGTACATTAATTCTTTAGCCAACTAGTGGAAAACATAAGGAATGTTCTACAGTTTCCCTTTGTCTCTAGGCTTAGAGAGGTGCTGAATTTCCTACATGAACAGTGACTTTTTTCCATGCACTAAGCTGAAAAGCTCTTGCCCCTAATTTGTAGCCTACATTAGAGTGTAAGCTGGCAGCATTCCTGTTCATACTTCGGCAGTACTGTTCCACCAGTGAGGCATGGCACACGGATCATGCTACCAGTCTAATTTAACAGGCAGTCATGTGGCCGTGTTTGTGACAGCGTGCAGTGATGTGGTCGTGTTTGTGACAGCGTGCAGTGATGTGGCCGTGTTGTGTCAATATGCAGTGATGTGGCCATGTTGTGTCAACGCGCAGTGATGTGGCCATGTTGTGACAGCGTGCAGTGATGCGGCCAT
>NW_011157027.1:2403-5211 GCF_000146605.3 Meleagris gallopavo | reverse complement strand
TTCCACTCAGGATCTTGAACTCCACCATCTCATGATCACTACAACCCAAACTGCCCCAACCTTTACTTCCTTAACAAGTCCATCCCTGTTGGTGAGAATAAGGTCCAGTAACACCCCTCCCCGCGTCGGTTCCTCCACCACCTGCATCAGAAAGTTGTCTTCAACGCACTGCAAGAACTGTCTGGACCGTGCGTGCCTGGCTATGTTGGTCATCCAGCAAATATCTGGATAATTGAAGTCCCCCATAAGCACCAGTGCCTGGGAACGTGATGCTACATCCAGTTGCTTACGGAAGGCCTCATCAGCCTCCTCATCCTGATCAGGGGGCCTGTAGTACACACCCACAACAGTGTCACCCTTACCAGCCTGCCCCTTGATTCTTACCCATAAGCTCTCCACTGCTACATCACTCTCCCCCAAGTGAATTTCAATACATTCTAGCTGCTCTCTCACATAAAGAGCAACTCCACCACCCCGCCTAGCCAGCCGATCTTTCCTAAAAAGCACATAGCCCTCCATGACAACATTCCAGTCATGCGAGCTGTCCCACCACGTCTCCGTGATCGCGATGAGATCATGACCTTGCGACCGCACACAGAACTCCAGCTCTTCCTGTTTATTCCCCATGCTACGTGCATTAGTATACAGGCACTTAAAAGAAGCAGCATCCCTCCACCTCTCTCCAAGCCTTTGAACTCCACTGTCTCCACCCATCAAGTTCTGTTTGGAGCCTCGAACTGCCCCCTCAGTCCCAGCAGTCGTCATTTTGTCCCCTTCCCCCTTCATACCTAGTTTAAACACCTGTCAATAAGTCCCGCCAGTTCCTCAGCTAGAACCCTCTTTCCCCGTGGAGACAGGCTGCATCCATCTGCAGTCATCATGCCAGGTGCCGAGTAAATTGCCCCATGATCAAAAAAACCAAAACTCCTGCATTTGCACCAACTCCTAAGCCACTTGTTCAAGAGATGGGTTTTTAGGCTCATCCCACTATCGTTTCCTGCCACTGAAGGTACAGATGTAATAACCACCTGCACACCTGTTCCTTCAACTACCCGCCCCAGTCACCTGAAGTCATCTTTGATAGCCTTCAGGCTTATCTTACCAACTTCTTCACTGCCAGCCTGTACTATCAATAGTGGATAGTAGTCAGAAGGGCAGATCAGTCTGGGAAGTCTCCTAGCAACGTCTCTGACTCGAGCCCCAGGGAGGCAGCACGCCTCTCTGCGGGTAGGGTCGGGCCAGCATATAGGGCCTTCGGTTCCTTGCAGCAGGGAGTCGCCTATGACAACCACCCTTCTATCCTTCCGGGTGGAGGAAGTCTTGAGGCGCGGGGTTGACCGCTTCCCCCGAGGCACCCTCACAGGTGGGCCTCCTTCCACACCTGCACACACCTCTCCCTCGGATTCCAGGGCCTCAAATCTATTCCGCAGAGGCACCTGGGGAGCCGAGCATGGTCTGGGGGTGGGACGCCCACAACGCCGAGTAGGTATCTGTTTCCACCCGTCCTTCTCTCTCAAACAGCTTTGCTCTGCTCGGCAACAAAAGAGCAGAGGCTCCTCCACTGAGCAGTGGATATCACCTTGCCCTTCTGGGAGAGAGTTTTGTCCCAGTCCCACACCCCCTAGTTCTACATAAGTATTGTGAGGGGAAGGAGCAGACTGGGGGCTCACTGTATCCGGAGCACAGTCTGACTGTCGATTCCTCTCCGTCACCTGTTTGCAAGGCGACTGGAGGCCACATGCCCCATAGGGAGCCACAGTTGCATGCCAGGACCTCGGGGCCGATAGGGCCTGGCACCACCAGTCAATTTCCTTTTCACAGTCCTTGATGGCCCTCAGCCTCTCCACCTCTTCCCTCAGGCAGGCCACCAGACTGAGAAGGTCATTTACCTGGTCGCACCTTACACAGGCGTTGCCTCCATCGCCTGGCACTTCATGTGCCAGACTCCGGCACTCATTGCAGCCAGCAACCTGAACACTAGCATGCTGCTTTGCGATCTCAGTCTGGGTCGCCACGCTCTTCTTGGCTACAGCCCTCCTCTTACGTGTGCAGGGGACCTCTGTCTGGGTCTCCACATGTTTCCTGGAAGTAGCCTTCCGCCGGGACGCAGCCATGGCAATCCAGCAGACCCACTAGCACCAGCACAATCAGAGTAGCGTTACCAAGTGTGACTAACAGCTCCGCCCCGTTACTGAAAGTGCTGGATCTGCCCACACTCTTTTACAGGTCGTTGATGGGTGCAACCGCAATTATCACCCTCTTCACAGAGACAAAAACCCCTCCTTCCCGTATGCCCTATCTTCAACGCCCTTATTAGGGAGGGGGAGGGAGGAGGCAACGGAGAGCCGCTACCCTGGCAACACCCCCGCCACGTGAGCCGCTCTCGCGAGAGGTGCCGGGCTGCACCGATGCCTCGGGAATCCCTGGATGAGGGAAAACCGAGCGAGTCCCCTATGCACCCCGCGATCAGCCGCCTCAGCTCTGCCTGGGGCAGCTCCGAAGCAGCAAACCTCGGCGATCAAAAGGCAGAGAGAGACTCCCTGCAATCCAAACTCAACAGTCTTCAATCTCAACAAGACACCCTCCAATCTGAGCTAGATACTCTCATAATCGAACGAGACAGGCTCCTAGCTGAGCTGGAGGATGAGAGCATTGGAACTGACCAACCTGATCAACTACAGGAAGCACCACAACTGATGTCAGTTGCCCCTGTAAGAGGACAGAAAATGAAACGAATCTCGACTCAGTTAGAAGAGAAGAAAGAAGAGGAGAGATGTCCAGAGGGGTGGCTCCAAGATCCACAAGAAG
>NW_011157027.1:0-558 GCF_000146605.3 Meleagris gallopavo | reverse complement strand
TCACTCACCTTTTAACAGCCCCATATGGCCAGTGCGTAAAGCCAGTGGAGAATGGAGGCTGACGGTGGACTACCGTGGCCTGAATGAAGTCACACCCCCCATTGAGTGCTGCTGTGCCAGATATGTTAGAACTCCAATATGAATTGGAGTCAAAAGCAGCCAAGTGGTACGCCACCATTGATATTGCTAATGCCTTTTTCTCCATTCCTTTGGCCAAAGAATTGAGGCCACAGTTTGCTTTCACCTGGAGGGGCATTCAGTATACCTGGAATCGTTTGCCCCAGGGGTGGAAACATAGCCCAACCATTTGCCATGGGTTGATCCAAGCTGCACTGGAACAGGGAGGTGCTCCTGAGCACTTACAGTATATTGATGACATCATCGTGTGGGGCAACACAGCAAAGGAAGTTTTTGAGAAAGGAGAGCAAATAATCCAGATCCTTCTGCGTGCTGGTTTCGCTATTAAGCGAAGCAAAGTGAAAGGACCTGCCCAGGAAATTCAGTTCCTAGGTATAAAGTGGCAAGATGGCCGTCGTCACATCCCAACAGATGTGATCA
>NW_011157026.1:0-622 GCF_000146605.3 Meleagris gallopavo | reverse complement strand
ACTATTGGTCCTTGGAATGGGGTAAGTGGTTTCTTTTTTTCTTTTCAGGGCTGTGATCTTCTCTTTTTGGGGGATGGCATGTGCACTGAAGGGGCTGCTAGGTGTAAGAGCAGCATGTGAATCTGGAGACTGCTTCCTTTGGGGTGTGGGGTGAGCCCTTAGAATGGGGTGAGTGATCCTGCTTTCTTTCAGAGCTGTGAGCTCTGCTTTTCTGGAGGATCTCAAGCTGGATGGCTGTAATTAATGTGCTAATTGCATCCATGCGGTGGGTGTTTTTTAAGGGCATTGTGTGCATCCTTGTTGTGTTTTAAATTTTGTTCTGCTTCTCTTCTGATTTCATTTTGCAGCCTGATGGAGTTGAAGGATTGCCTGGGCTCCTCCAGTCAGTGGTGTGAGATGTGTCCAGCAGGTAATGAGCATCATGCACCCCATGTTGGTGCGCTGCTTGTATGCAGGTAGGTTTGCGATGTGATCCGACTCCCCCATGCTGACCATCCACAGCTAGATCAAGTTGCTCAGAGTCTGAGCCAGGCTCACCTTGAAAGGGCCAGCACATCCACCATGTCTCTGGCAACCTGTGCCACTGCCTCAGCACCCTCACTGTACAAGACATTTTCCTTAG
>NW_011157025.1:0-828 GCF_000146605.3 Meleagris gallopavo | reverse complement strand
ATTTTTTTTTTTAATTTTTTTAATTTATTTAATTTATTTTATTATTTTTGTTTTTATTTTTTATTTTTATTTTTTATTTTTTATTTTTTTATTTTTTATTTTTTTATTTTTTATTTTCTATTTCTTTATTATTTTTATTTACGTCGTCCTACGTATTTGTCTATTTATTTATTTATTCGTTTGTTATTTCTAAAATTCTTATTATTTCTTTATTTCTTCCTGCTATTTTAATCGTTTTTTTATTTTTATTTTTTAACTTTTTCGTTATTTTATTTATTTTCATTTATTCTTTATCATTTCGTTTATGCGTCCACGTGTTTGTCTGTTTGTTTATAATTCCGTTATTTGTTCATTTCAATTTTTTATTTTTATTTATTTACGTGCCCGCGTATTTGTCTCTTTGTTTTTTAAATGTTGTTTTATTGTTACTTATTGTTGTTATTTATTTATTTATTTGCTTGCTTATTTATCGGCTCGCTCGCTCATTTATTATTCATTCATTCATTCATTCATTCATTCATTCATTCATTCATTCATTCATTCATTCATTCATTCATTCCTCGTGTTTATTTCTTATCGATTTTTCCCCTTTTAATTTCGTTTTATCGATCTTTAGGTGTTCCGTCCCCGTCCCCGCCCCGCCCCGCCCCGTCCCGTCCCGTCCCCGGTTTCGCGATTTGTTGATTGATTGATTGATTGATTGGATTTTTTGTTGTTGTTGTTGTTTATGTGTGTACTTGTTCGTCTATTTATTTTTGATTTCTATTTTATCTTCTAATTTTCGTATGTTTCTTTGTTTGTTTGTTTGTTTGCTTATGGTGTGCCTAC
>NW_011157024.1:0-615 GCF_000146605.3 Meleagris gallopavo | reverse complement strand
CCCCGCGTCACACTTTCTATCCTTCCTAAGAGGTGTGCTGTCACCTTTTTTCTCCTCAGCAGGGACTTGACCTGACTGCCTCGACTTGTGAAATACCATGGAGAGTGGCTCGGTGACTGCAGCGGTGAATTCCCTCGGAACTCTGGGACTCATCTCGTCAGGACCCAAGGACTCCTGGATGTTTGGGTCCTCAGGTGGTCCAGAACCTGATCTCCCATGGCAGTGTGGGATGGGAAGGGGTCTGTGGGACTGAGGAAGCAATGGCAGTCCCCACCTCACCAAAGCAAAGATGAGGGCTATGCATAATGAGCAGTTCTCAGACAAGATGGAAGCAAAAATGGTGTTGGGTACCTGAGCCTTCTCTGGTGGTAAGCAACATGGTGCACAGAGTGCAGCCATGTGCTCCGAGCAAGGAGCACAGGTTTGTGCAAGAGGCCCGGATGCAGGGCAGTGCCTTCATGACTGTATTGTGTCCAACAGGTGGCAGCAGAGCTGCGGTGCTCCCAAGTGCCGTAACAACTGCACGGAGAGATGTGTTGGTCTCTGTGGAAATAGCAAGGAAGTGGAATCTGCATTTCCCGGCATGCCCCGGAACCTCACTTTGCTGACTGGTCA
>NW_011157023.1:0-736 GCF_000146605.3 Meleagris gallopavo | reverse complement strand
AAGTGGTTTCTTTTTTTCTTTCAGGGCTGTGATCTTGGTCTTTTTGGGGGATCGCAAGTGCACTGAAGGGCTGCTAGGTGTAAGAGCAGCATGTGAATCTGGAGACTGCTTCCTTTGGGGTGTGGGGTGAGCCCTTAGAATGGGGTGAGTGATTCCTGCTTGATTTCAGAGCTGTGAGCTCTGCTTTTCTGGAGGATCTCAAGCTGGATGGCTGTAATTCATAGGGCTATGTGCTAATTGCATCCATGCGGTGGGTGTTTTTGTAAGGGCATTGTGTGCATCCTTGTTGTGTTTTAAATGATGTTCTGCGTCTCTTCTGATTTCATTTTGCAGCCTGATGGAGTTGAAGGATTGCCTGGGCTCCTCCAATCAGTGGTGTGAGATCTGTCCAGCAGGTACTGAACATCATGCACCCCATGTTGGTGCGCTGCTTGTATGCAGGTAGGTTTGCGATGTGATCCGACTCCCCCATGCTGACCATCCACAGCTAGATCAAGTTGCTCAGAGTCTGAGCCAGGCTCACCTTGAAAGGGCCAGCACATCCACCATGTCTCTGGCAACCTGTGCCACTGCCTCAGCACCCTCACTGTACCAGACATTTTCCTTAGATTTTCACCTTCCATTTTCCCTTGTTCTTTCCTTTAGGTATTGAAAGCTGTTACCAGGTTCCCTTGGAGCCTTCACTTCTCCAGGAGGCTGACAGCCCAGCTCTCCTTGCTTACAGGAGAGGGGTTCC
>NW_011157022.1:0-557 GCF_000146605.3 Meleagris gallopavo | reverse complement strand
GTTTCCTTAATGAAAGAAAATAAGTTTGGCTCAAAGTTAGGTGCCTTCATGGGGTGCTGAATCGGCAGCTGCAGATTTGACCTTGCTCAGCCAGGCTCTCGCTGCCAATAACAGATGCTGTTCTACAGACTGAGTGCAGGCAACGGGTCTCCCGTTTTCCCAAATAACAGCGCTAGCTGTCCTCTCTCTGGAATGCAAGGCATCAGGCTCAGACAGGAACACCACAAATTAACAAAGCAGCAGCAGATTGTTGAACGGAGCTGTGCTCGATGAGATGACCAACCAGGACCAGCCAAGTGTCCTCCATCCTAAGCCAAGCTTAAGAAGAGAACACAATGAGTTTCATCGCAAAGAGTGTATGTGGAAAATAACAGAGACTCGGTGGGAAGAGGGGAAAGGGCAACATCAATCATTGTTGGGACTCAGTGTAATAAAGCAGCCTCTGTTTTGGACATCTAATGCATATGTAAGCAGGCTGCTCTGTAAGTACGTGCATTTCTTGCCTTCCGGTATGGAAGTTAGGCAGAAATATCCGCTCTGCATGCGGCGTGTGCACA
>NW_011157021.1:0-416 GCF_000146605.3 Meleagris gallopavo | reverse complement strand
AACCAAAAAACAGCCCCAGAAAATGGGGGGACAGTGGGAAGCGGTGATGGGGGGGCCTTCAAAACCAACGGTGGGAGGAAAAGGGCTCTGTGGGACCAGGGTGCAGTGCCTCAAAGCGATGGGCTGCGCTACGTGGAGTCCTGAGGGTGCTGAGAAGGCTTTGATGGCGGCCCAGGAGCTGCGGAGAGAAAAAAGGGAAAAAGTAATTATTAAAGGAGAAATTGAGCCTCAACCCCTCCCTCCCTGTCACAGTGTGGACCCCAGCACTGCAGTGCTCTTCAAGACAGCGAAAACATGGTTTGTTTTTATAGGAACAGAGGCATTAAAGGCCTTATTTTCTTTCTTTTTTTTTTTCCTTTGATAAACATTATTTTTGTTTTTTTTTCCTTTGATAAACACTGGGTTTACATAAAAGC
>NW_011157020.1:0-486 GCF_000146605.3 Meleagris gallopavo | reverse complement strand
GAGGAGGGTCTCGCCGCTGTTTGCCTCACCCCGAATGCGTTCCATCAGCGCTTCTCTCTCCCTCCTGCTAATGGGCTGCGCGGCCCCACTGGGACGCGGCGTCAGGATAAGTGCAGGGTGGGGCTGAGCTGGAAGGGGGGTCCGGCCCTTGGGACTCTCCCTCCTCTCCCTTCCAGGCAGCTTAAGGGGCTTCCAGAAGGGCTGGGTGCCCACGGGAGGGCTGGGCCCCACGCCTGGGACCCCTCCTCACATCCCGGCTCCTGCCCGCACGGCACCGACCCCAAAGCACCGGGGGATGGGGAGCCCGTGGGGCCCCTGGTGCCTCTGAGGCCGAGCTGGGAGCGCAGGGGGCCCGCGGTGCCACTCCGGCACGGGGACGGGAGCGGGGTAACGGGGTTTGGTGGCAAAGCTGGCAGAGACGCCTTGGGGCGCCCAGCCCCCTGCCGAGCCCGCGCCATCCCGCGCCATCCCGCGCCACCAAAGCCC
>NW_011157019.1:0-631 GCF_000146605.3 Meleagris gallopavo | reverse complement strand
TGTGGGAGAAGCTGTCCAATGTTTGGGCCCAAGGTAGCATTACTGGGAGGTAATGTCATTGTATTGGAGAAGGGTGGTATTCCTTGGGGAGAATGTGTTCTTTTTGGAAGCCAACGGTGTACTTCGGGGGGAAAAAGCGTCCTTTCTGGGAGAAAAATGTCCTAGTTTGGGGAGAAAGTGTCATAGTGCGGAGTGTGGTGTAGCAGATTAGGGGGAATTGGGAGGTATTCCTAAGAGAACTGTCATTTCTGGGTGAAAAGGTCTTATGTGGGGGGGAAAAGGTGAGGAATGTGTGAGAAAGCTGGTGTTTCTGGGAGTAAATGCCATCTTTTTGGGGGCTAGAAATGGTCTTTCTGGTGGGATGTGCCACGTATTTTGTGAGGCAATCGGTGTTTGTGAGGGCCAATGGCATATATTCTGGATCGAAACGGTCTTTCCGCAGTAAAATGCCAAAAGTCTGGGAGTAAGTGTCATGAGGAGGAATGTAATGGAGTGTAATTGGGAGGAACTGGGAGGAATTTCTCGGAGTCGTGGTCTTTGTGGGTGCATATGTCCCATTTAAGGGAAGGAAAGGAAGTATTTCTTAGCAGAACTGCCATAGCATTTAGGGAAAATGTCCTATCCTTGGGAG
>NW_011157018.1:0-671 GCF_000146605.3 Meleagris gallopavo | reverse complement strand
TCCTATTTGGTCTTGTCATCTAGTCTTCTTGGGAGAAAACGTGCGGTAGTTTGAGGAAAACAGGTATGTCTGGGAGAAAATACCATCTTTTTTGGAAGAACAGGCCCAATTTCCAAGTGAAATGTGGTATTTCTGGGAGAAAATGACAAGTACGTGGGAGAAAAGTGGACAATTGTGGGAAAGACTGACTTCTCTTGGAGGGCAAGTGTGGTATTTTTTGGTGTGAAAAAGGGGGTCCTTTGGGGAGAAAACGGGGTGTAGATGGGAGGAAAATGTCCTGTTGAGGAGTGTCTAGCAGTATTTTTGAGAGAAAAGGGAAGGTACTTGTCAGAAAAGTGCTCTTTCTGGGAGAGAGTAGCATAGTTGGTTGGAAAATGCCACCCATTTGTGAGAAAGCTGCTTTGTTTCCGGGAGAAAATAGCATTCTTTGGGGAGAAGATGTCCTCCTTTGGATGGAAAAGTAGTAGTTGTGGGAGAAGCTGTCCAATGTTTGGGCCCAAGGTAGCATTACTGGGAGGTAATGTCATTGTATTGGAGAAGGGTGGTATTTCTTGGGGAGAATGTGTTCTTTTGGAAGCCAACGGTGTACTTTGGGGGGAAAAAGCGGCCTTTTCTGGGAGAAAGTGTCCTAGTTTGGGGAGAAAGTGTCATAGTGCGGAGTGTAGTGTAGC
>NW_011157017.1:0-420 GCF_000146605.3 Meleagris gallopavo | reverse complement strand
GGATCCGCGGATCTGCGACCCCTAGGAAAAAAAGAAAATAAGGGACCCGAAATAATTGAAAACAGTGGCAACAATCTGAAGGTAAAACAAAGTAATTTCCTAAATATGGTATCAACAGAATTTTATAAGGAGAGAGAATGTGAAATTGATGGTGGATCGGCCTTACCACAACGCTGAGATGAGAAGCGCAGGCAGAGAAGCGCAAGCGAAGCAGTGCAGGCAAAGAAGAGAGCATCAGGTGACCTGGCCAGGAGTTAGATTTCCTCGCTGACCGCAAAGCCCCCTGGGGAAACGTAGCTCTTCTTCTCCTCTGGACAGGCACCTGGAACTTGAGCATCAGCAGTCAAACCCCCAGTGCATTGCATGATGTTATGATGTGGAATACTGATAATGAAAAAATCATGAAACCATGACAGGGTG
>NW_011157016.1:0-791 GCF_000146605.3 Meleagris gallopavo | reverse complement strand
CGTCAGCAGCGGTCTCGTGCTTCTCGCTTGCCGAGAACGGGCCACTTCAGCCGGCTGCTTTTCTCCGACGAGTGAGCGGGCTCCTGTGTGCGCATCGGAAAGGAGCGGTTTGCACTTCGCCTTGGCTACATGCAGAATGCACTACGCCTACCTCTGAATACTATGTCTCTGCCTTTATTTCGAGCCTCAATTCATTCTAGTCAGGTTTTCCACTGCTACACATCTGCATTCAGACAGGAAAAGAGTGGAAGGGAAAACCCTCTCTAATAAGGCATTTGCAAGTTCGAGGAGCGACAGCTGTAGTGCTCTCGAGGGAGAGCGTTTCAGAAAGTGGGAGAGATCCTTCAGGACTGACGGAGGAAAAAACCCCCGACTCGCAGGTAGTGCAGGAGGCTGAATTCGCACTTGTCGGCATCGGAATCGCACTCCTTCGGTCTCATGCTCAGAGAGCGGCATTCCCTCTGAACAGCTCCGGAGACTATGCCGTTGCTGGCCGAGAAATCGCGCTTCTCCCCGAACGCCGCTTTCTGCCGTCAGCAGCGGTCTCGTGTTTCTCGCTTGCCGAGAACGAGCCACTTCAGCCGGCTGCTTTTCTCCGACGAGTGAGCGGGCTCCTGTGCGCACATCGGAAAGGAGCGGTTTTGCACTTCGCCTTGGCTACATGCAGAATGCACTCGACTAGCTCTGAATTCTATGTCTCTGCCTTTATTTCGAGGCACAATTCGTCCCTGTGAGGTTCTCCACTGCTACACATCTGCATTCAGACAGGAATAGAGTGGAAGGGAAAACCT
>NW_011157015.1:0-653 GCF_000146605.3 Meleagris gallopavo | reverse complement strand
TTAATTTTTTAATTATTAATTATTTATATTTTGTTTTTATTTTTATTTTTATTTTTATTTTTATTTTTTATTTTTTATTTTTTATTTTTATTTTCATTTCTTTATTATTTTATTTACGCGTCCACGTATTTGTCTATTTATTTATTTATTCGTTTGTATTTCTAAAATTCTTATTACTTCTTTATTTCTTCCTGCATTTTAATCGTTTTTTATTTTTTATTTTTTAACTTTTTCGTTATTTTATTTATTTTCTATTTATTTCTTTATCATTTTCGTTTATGCGTCCACGTGTTTGTCTGTTTGTTTATAATTCCGTTATTTGTTCATTTCTAATTTTTTTATTTTTATTTATTTACGTGCCCGCGTTATTTGTCTCTTTGTTTTTTAAATGTTGTTTTTATTGTTACTTATTGTTGTTATTTATTTATTTATTTGCTTGCTTATTTATCGGCTCGCTCGCTCATTTATTTATTCATTCATTCATTCATTCATTCATTCATTCATTCATTCATTCATTCATTCATTCATTCATTCATTCCTCGTGTTTTATTTCTTATCGATTTTTCCCCTTTTTAATTTTCGTTTTATCGATCTTTAGGTGTTCCGTCCCCGTCCCCGCCCCGCCCCGCCCCGTCCCGTCCCGTCCCCGGTTT
>NW_011157014.1:0-533 GCF_000146605.3 Meleagris gallopavo | reverse complement strand
TCCAGCTCCAGCTGAAAGTAAGGGAATAAGTATAAAACGGCTGAGAGAGAAGGAATATGGGGGGGGGTGGGAAGGGATGCCATACGCAAATGGGCAAGCAAGGGCTGCAGCCACCAACATGCTCACCTGGGAAAGACGATGACTCGGCCTGAGGAGGTCAGGGAGGCCACCGGTGCCACCCGGGACACCAGCATGTCCAGCAGCCAGGGGACCTGCAGGGGAGGAACGGGGAGGATGCGGGACGTCCTCGTCATGGCTGAGGCGCTGGGGCCACGAGGAGCCCAAGGCGGGGAGAGCTGACAGCAGCACAGCACTCGCAGGCCCAAGCAGCCGGCCAGCTCCTGGTGAGCCGTGTGCGGGCAGCTCTGGGCTCGTGGGACTGCCCAGGCCACGCAGAAACTACAGCTCACCTTGAAAAGAGCTTTGCCTAGGTTCTCCTTCCCGCTGATCCTCTCCAGGAAGTCGTAGTAGAACTTGATGTGCACTGCTGTTCCCTCGATGAGGAGCACTCCTATGTCCTTCAGGACAAAGGC
>NW_011157013.1:0-587 GCF_000146605.3 Meleagris gallopavo | reverse complement strand
CCCCGCCTCCACTTCCCCCGTTCTCATCGCTGCAGTCCTCTTCCGCCCCTCCCCTCAGTTCCTCCATTGCCGTCTGTCCCCGTTCCCCATTCTGACTCCCAGAGTTCCTTGTCTGTCTGTCTGTCTCCCGCTCTGATCCCTCGGGTCCCCATTCTCGCCCCCCCACCAAGTCTTCCCATTTTCTCCCTTAGATTCGTCTGCCCCCCGTCCCTTCTATCTGACACCCCGAGTTCCCCGTCCCCCCAAGTAGCCCCGCTCCCATTCCCCCGCTCTGATCCATAGAGTCTCCTACCATCCCCCAGTCCCCTCAATTTGCCCTGCAGGGTCCCCTTTCTCCCCCCGCTCCTGACCCCATTTTCTGACCCCTAGAGTCCCCTTGTACCCCCATGCCCTCCTCCCTGCCCTCTGGAGTCCATTCCCCTATTTTGACCCCCAGTTTCCCCCAACTGAACCCCCTTTACATCCCATAGAAGCCCCCTCACAACCTCCAGTTCTCCCTTCCCACTCCTCCCTCCACCCCCAGACCTGCTTTCCACTCACGTGGTCAGCCTTGTTCTCCTCTTTACATTCCCCCACAACCCCACTCA
>NW_011157012.1:0-437 GCF_000146605.3 Meleagris gallopavo | reverse complement strand
GGGCCACTTCAGCCGGCTGCTTTTCTCCGACGAGTGAGCGGGCTCCTGTGCGCGCATCGGAAAGGAGCGGTTTGCACTTCGCCTTGGCTACATGCAGAATGCACTACGCCTACCTCTGAATACTATGTCTCTGCCTTTATTTCGAGCCACAATTCATTCTAGTCAGGTTTTCCACTGCGACACATCTGCATTCAGAGAGGAAAACAGTGGAAGGGAAAACAAGCTCTAATAAGGCATTTGCAAGTTCGAGGAGCGACAGCTGTAGTGCTCTCAGGGAGAGCGTTTCAGAAAGTGGGGAGAGAGCCTTTCAGGACTGCGCACAAAAAACCCCCACTCGCAGGTAGTGCAGGAGGCTGAATTCGCACTTGTCGGCATCGGAATCGCACTCCTTCGCTCTCACGCGTAGAAAGCGGCATTCGCGCTGAACCGCTCCGGAG
>NW_011157011.1:0-519 GCF_000146605.3 Meleagris gallopavo | reverse complement strand
AAACAAGGAATGGTGTGAGTTGTGCGTGTCAAGCAAGATGCAGAGCACGTGAGCTGTTCAGGACAACATCTAAGGGATGGCTTTGATTGAGCTGGCAGGAACTGTGCAGCCAAAAAAGAACTTCAAAAGCATCTCTGACTCTGACATTGACACCTCATCGGCCCATCTCCCTGCCATGTTTAGTTTAAAGTGCCAGCAAGTCTGAACAACAGCTCTGCTTCGAGGAGAACCGGAATTGGTTTCAGGAACCTGGCTCAGAAATCTGGAAAACCCCACCATTAGTGTAACTTAGTTTCAGCAAGTTTGGGCACTAGAAATAATGGAAATAAACCCACAGAAACCCACCCAAACAATGATGACAGGTGCTGGAAAAGAAAGTCGTCTTTACCTTTCAGATGGAAAGTGGATGATGGTGTGGAATTTGCCCTGTACAGCTGCAGGGCCTTCTTCCACTTCAATGTCCCCGCTCTCTGGCACAATGGCAGAGCTGCTGTGGCCTCGCCTCTGTGCCTGTGCCTC
>NW_011157010.1:0-622 GCF_000146605.3 Meleagris gallopavo | reverse complement strand
CGCTTCTCTGCCTGCGCTTCTCATCTCAGCGTTATGGTAAGGCCGATCCACCATCAATTTCACATTCTCTCTCCTTATAAAATTCTGTTGATACCATATTTAGGAAATCACTTAGTATTACCTCAGATTGTTGACACTGTTTTCAATTATTTCGGGGTCCCCTATTTTCTTTATATCTAGGGGCGAGAATCCGCGGATCCCTCCGCCTTCTAGTCACGGAACCGGGCCGAACCAGCCCGTAAACCATTGACACATCCAAAGATGCGCAGTCAGCGGGCGAAGAGAGGAGATCCCCCATCCCTCTGCTCTGCGCTGGTCAGGCCTCACCTGCAGTGCTGCGTCCAGATGTGGAGTCCTCAGTGCAGGGAGACATGGAGCTGTGCGAGTGCATCCAGAGTACAGCCACAAACACGAACCCAAGGATGGAACCCCTCTCCTGTAAGCAAGGAGAGCTGGGCTGTTCAGCCTCCTGGAGAAGTGAAGGCTCCAAGGGAACCTGGTAACAGCCTTTCAATACCTAAAGGAAAGAACAAGGGAAAATGGAGGTGAAATCTAAGGAAAATGTCTTCTACAGTGAGGGTGCTGAGGCAGCGGCACAGGTTGCCAGAGACATGGTGGATGT
>NW_011157009.1:0-341 GCF_000146605.3 Meleagris gallopavo | reverse complement strand
TAAAATAATAATAATAATAATAATAATAATAATAATAATAATAAATCCTGTTTCTGTGTAACTGACATCACTAACGTATTCAACAATGTTTACCAAGTTATTTCATTTGTTAATTCTTCAATATTTGAGCTGTTCACAGAATCACAGAATCACAGAATTGTAGGGGTTGGAAGGGACCTCTAGAGATCATCGAGACCAACCCCCTGCCAAAGCAGGTTCCCTACACCAGGTCGCACAGGTAGGCGTCCAGGCGAGACTTGAATCTCTCCAGAGAAGGAGACTCCACAACCTCCCTGGGCAGCCTGTTCCAGTGCTCCGTCACCCTCACCGTGAAGAAGTTC
>NW_011157008.1:0-494 GCF_000146605.3 Meleagris gallopavo | reverse complement strand
GTTGTGGCAGCTCTGTAACTGGGAATGTTCCTAGTGGTCATAAAAGACTGTGCTGCCAGCACAGAATTTGGCCACAGGCCTGCCTGCTGGATTAAATTCTGTAGGTTGATTATATGCTATTTGAGATGGCACGTTCTGTTTATTTTTCCACCGATCAGGTTTTGAGGTTGCTGAGATGCACTGATTAATCAATCACTTGCAGCTTGTTTGAGCTTGAAGCAGCTGAATCATCCCACACAGCATTGTTAAATAAAACCTTATAATCGCTTTGGAATTGTAGCTCTGCGCTAGGCTATGGCACTGGTGTGAGTCCTTCCTCATCCTCCCACTGTGCTCCTCACTGGCAGAAGGTATCACCATCAGCTTTCTCCTCACACAGCAGTTTCTATCTGAGCAGAGATTTGGTCACTTTCCAGTTTCTCTATGGCACCCCCCTCGTGCTGTTAGTTCTCTCTTTCTGTATTGGTGTCCTGTCTAGTGTTCAGCTTGCCCCA
>NW_011157007.1:0-675 GCF_000146605.3 Meleagris gallopavo | reverse complement strand
TTGTTCTTTGGTGATGGAGTGAGTGTATTATTTTTTTTTTTTTCTTCCTCCATTGTGGAGCTGCTCTCTCTCTTTTTTAGCAGGGAACCCTGAGCGTACTTAAGGGCTGGTAGGTATTTGGACCTGGAAGCTGCTTCCTTCACTTGAGAGTGTGGGGGAGTATTGGTCCTTGGAATGGGGTAAGTGGTTTCTTTTTTCTTTCAGGGCTGTGATCTTCTCTTTTTGGGGGATCCCAAGTGCACTGAAGGGCTGCTAGGTGTAAGAGCAGCATGTGAATCTGGAGACTGCTTCCTTTGGGATGTGGGGTGAGCCCTTAGAATGGGGTTTGTGATTCCTGCTTGATTTCAGAGCTGTGAGCTCAGCTTTTCTGGAGGATCTGAAGCTGGATGGCTGTAATTAATAGGGCTATGTGCTAATTGCATCCATGCGGTGTTTTTTAAGGGCATTGTGTGCATCCTTGTTGTGTTTTAAATTATGTTCTGCGTCTCTTCTGATTTCATTTTGCAGCCTGATGGAGTTGAAGGATTGCCTGGGCTCCTCCAGTCAGTGGTGTGAGATGTGTCCAGCAGGTAATGAACATCATGCACCCCATGTTGGTGCGCTGCTTGTATGCAGGTAGGTTTGCGATGTGATCCGACTCCCCCATGCTGACCATCCACAGCTAGATCAAGTTGC
>NW_011157006.1:0-663 GCF_000146605.3 Meleagris gallopavo | reverse complement strand
GGAGACTTTGTCGTAGCTGGACGAGAAATCGCGCGTCTCCCCGAATGCCTCTTTCAGCCGTCAGCAGCGGTCTCGTGTTTCTCGCTTGCCGAGAACGGGCCACTTCAGCCCGCAGCTTTTCTCCGACCAGTGAGCGGTCTCCTGTGCGACCATCGGAAAGGAGCGGTTTGCACTTCGCCTTGGCTACATGCAGAATGCACTACGCCTACCTCTGAATACTATGTCTCTGCCTTTATTTCGAGCCACAATCCATTCTAGTGAGGTTCTCCACTGCTACACATCTGCTTTCAGAGAAGAAAAGTGTGGAAGAGAAAACCCTCTGTAATAAGACAGCAGGAAGTTCGAGGAGAGACAGATGCAGTGCTCTCAGGGAGCGCGTTTCAGAAAGTGGGGAGTGATCCTTTCAGGACTGCGGAGAAAAAACCCCCACTCGCAAGGAAGTGCAGGAGCCTGAATTCGCAGTTGTCGGCATCGGAATCGCACTCCTTCGCTCTCGCGCAGAAAGCAGCATTCGCGCTGAACCGCTCCGGAGACTTTGCCGTTGCTGGCCGAGAAATCGCGTTTATCTCCGAACGTGCAGAATGCACTCGACTAGCTCTGAATACTATGTCTCTGCCTTTATTTCGAGCCACAATTCATTCTAGTGAGGTTCTCCACTGCTAC
>NW_011157005.1:0-498 GCF_000146605.3 Meleagris gallopavo | reverse complement strand
TTTGGCTTCCATCTTGTCTGAGAACTGCTCATGATGCACAGCCCTCATCTTTGCTTTGGTGAGGTGGGGACTGCCATTGCTTCCTCAGTCCCACAGACCCCTTCCCATCCCACACTGCCATGGGAGATCAGGTTCTGGACCACCTGAGGACCCAAACATCCAGGAGTCTTTGGGTCCTGACGAGATGAGTCCCAGAGTTCCGAGGGAATTCACCGCTGTAGTCACCGAGCCACTCTCCATGGTATTTCACAAGTCGAGGCAGTCAGGTCAAGTCCCTGGTGAGGAGAAAAAAGGTGACAGCACACCTCTTAGGAAAGACAGAAAGCGTGACGCGGGGAACTACCAGCATGTCAGTCTCACCTCTGTGCTGGTCACGGATCATGGAGCAGATCATCCTGGAAGTGACTCTCAAGCACACATTCCAGTGCGTCACCACCCTGTGCATGAAAAGCTGCCTCCTAATAAGCAACCTAAACCTCCCCTGTCTCAGTTGAAAAC
>NW_011157004.1:0-522 GCF_000146605.3 Meleagris gallopavo | reverse complement strand
CAGAGCCAGCGCTACTGGCAGCAGGGCGGATCAGCCTCAAGCCGAATAGCGCTGGTGAGTCTGCTGCTTTGCCGTGCTTCTCCCATCGGTGGAAAGGGGTCTTAAGACGGGAGTTGTGAAGGATCATTGGTAGAGCTTTAAACGAGGTATTGGTCATGGTGAAGGAAGAGGACAACTCACCCTTTTGTAGGAAGAACACGAGGTGTGAGGCTACGGAAACACCTGGGGTGCGGTCATGAGGGTATCAGGCCTACTGCCACTCAAAAGGAGGTCCAGCTCAGGTGCTTTTACACTAATGCACGCAGCACGGGTAATAAACAGGAGGAGCTGGAGGAAGTTGTGTGGTCGGAAAGCTATGATATAGTTGCCATCATGGAAATATGGTGGAACGACTCGCACAGCTGGAGTGCTGTGATGACTTTTCAAGAGACAGGCAGCAAAAGCAGTGGTGTAGCCCTCTGTGCTAAGAAAGAACGTGAATGTGTGGAAATTAATGATGGTGATGACAGGATTGAGAGCTTA
>NW_011157003.1:0-542 GCF_000146605.3 Meleagris gallopavo | reverse complement strand
AGTGGCTCGGTGACTGCAGCGGTGAATTCCCTCGGAACTCTGGGACTCATCTCGTCAGGACCCAAGGACTCCTGGATGTTTGGGTCCTCAGGTGGTCCAGAACCTGATCTCCCATGGCAGTGTGGGATGGGAAGGGGGTCTGTGGGACTGAGGAAGCAATGGCAGTCCCCACCTCACCAAACCAAAGCAAAGATGAGGGCTGTGCATAATGAGCAGTTCTCAGACGAGATGGAAGCCAAAATGGTGTTGGGTACCTGAGCCTTCTCTGGTGGTAAGCAACATGGTGCACAGAGTGCAGCCATGTGCTCCGAGCAAGGAGCACAGGTTTGTGCAAGAGGCACGGATGCAGGGCAGTGCCTTCATGACTGTATTGTGTCTAGCAGGTGGCAGCAGAGCTGCGGTGCTCCCAAGTGCCGTAACAACTGCACGGAGAGATGTGTTGGTCTTAGGTGGAAAACAGCAAGGAAGTGGAATGTGCATTTCCCGGCATGACCCCGGAACCTCACTTTGCTGACTGGTCATTGTCGGCCCAGCAGGTAAGG
>NW_011157002.1:0-541 GCF_000146605.3 Meleagris gallopavo | reverse complement strand
AGGGATTATGCTGAATGTCTTTGTGCTCTGCCCATGAGAGGAAGCAAAAAAAAGTGTTTGCTTGATGCCTATGAATAGTTCTATTTGATAGCATCAAACTGTGCATCACCAAGCATTTCTTTTCTAACCTTATTATTTTACTAAAATTAAGCTTGAAACAATCTGACATCAGATACTCTATATCCACTTTTATTGCTAGCTTTTCTGGGCCTCTCCACATTGCTAGTGCTGAATTTCATATTAGATAGGTTGAACCACATATATATTCTTCAGTTTATTGAGAGCCTGATAGATTGTATTCCATGGTGTCATGGTTTCATGATTTTTCATTATCGGTATTCCACATCATAACATCATGCAATGCACTGGGGGTTTGACTGCTCAAGTTCCGGGTGCCTGTCCAGAGGAGAAGAGCAGCTACGTTTCCCCAGGGGGCTTTGCGGTCAGCGAGGAGATATAACTCCCGGCAAGGTCACCTGATGCTCTCTCTTCTTTGCCTGCGCTGCTTCGCTTGCGCTTCTCTGCCTGCGCTGCTTCGCTT
>NW_011157001.1:0-627 GCF_000146605.3 Meleagris gallopavo | reverse complement strand
AAGAATGGAAAGCAAAGGAGCAACTGAAAGCAAAGCCAAGAAACATACTCTGAACAGGAAAGGAATGCTTGTTGCAGCAAGGAACAAGATCACGCAAAGAAAGCAGCTGGAAAGACAAAGAACCCACAAATAGGAAACAAAGACAATGCAAAGCAAACAAAAAAGCCTCACTACAGAAAAAATAAAAAAAGATAAAACAAAACAAGGAATGAAAACGAAGCAAAGCAAAGCGAGGATGAGAAATACAAGAGGAAAGCCAATGAATTCAATACACTAGCATGGCAAAGCAAAGAATCCTAGCAAAGTAAAGAGAGAACAAAGCTCACCAGTGCTTAACAATGGAAAGAAAGAACCAAAATTTAACAGCAATGCAAGGCCAGCATACTAACAATAACCAAAGAGCAAACCAAAGCCAGGAAAAACCAGCAAAAGGAAAGAATGAATATGTAAAAAAAAAAGCAAAGCAGAGCAAAGCAAAATCACTTGAAATCCTCACAAACAGAGGGGAATACGCTCAGGAAAGGAAAAGCAGTTCCAAGAATAGAAACAAAAGGGAAAAATAAAAACCAACCCCTAGGAAAAAAAACCCCAATGCATTGCAATGCAGAAGGAGCAGGAAACCAAGGC
>NW_011157000.1:0-532 GCF_000146605.3 Meleagris gallopavo | reverse complement strand
AGCGCAGGGTCAGTAGCTGGGATGAGGGAACACCCACCAACCAAAACATGCGTAGGGGATAGAAAGGACTGAGCGTAGTCCTGCTCCAAGTAAGGCCGTGGGAGTACGTGGTGGGTGGGAGCTGGACACAAGCCAGCAATGGGCCCTTCCAGCCCAGAAAGCCAACCGTATCCTGGGCTGCATCCAAAGATGCGCAGTCAGCGGGCCAAGGGAGGAGATCCCCATCCCTCTGCTCTGCGCTGGTCAGGCCTCACCTGCAGTGCTGCGTCCAGATGTGGAGTCCTCAGTGCAGGGAGACATGGAGCTGTGCGAGTGCATCCAGAGTACAGCCACAAACGCGAACCCAAGGATGGAACCCCTGTCCTGTAAGCAAGGAGAGCTGGGCTGTTCAGCCTCCTGGAGAAGTGAAGGCTCCAAGGGAACCTGCTAACAGCCTTTCAATACCTCAAGGAAAGAACAAGGGAAAATGGAGGTGAAATCTAAGGAAAATGTCTTGTACAGTGAGGGTGCTGAGGCAGTGGCACAGGTTGCC
>NW_011156999.1:0-589 GCF_000146605.3 Meleagris gallopavo | reverse complement strand
CAAATTCCTAAAAGTGTCCTTTTCTTTTTCACTGAATACCTGCCCTGGGGAAGGAGGAGGCACCTCAGGCACGAGATAGTTCATGATAATTTTTTGAGTGTAAAGCAGCCTCACGGGCTGTTTTTATCTGCTATTCGGTTTCCACGAGCAATAATCGAATTCCCCTTTTGATGTCCTTTTATATGCACTACTGCAACTTCAGTGGGTAACAGTAAATTTTCCAGAATTTGTCTGATCAGTGCCTCATGAACTAATTCCTTTCCTTTACTATTGATTAATCCTCGTTCCTCCCAGATTTTCCCAAAGGTATGTACCACTCCATATGCGTATCTTGAGTCTGTGAATATAGCTCCCTCTTTTCCTTTAAGGAAGTGAAGGGCTCGATTTAAGGCATACAATTCACATGTCTGAGCTGACCAATTATTAGGCAGCTGGCCCATCTCTTTTACTTCTCCTTCTGCCCCCTGCACTACAGCATACCCATTGTATCTTTTGCCATGCACCACCCTTGAAGACCCATCAATGAGCAAAAGCTCTCCCTCACCAAGAGGGGTATCTTGCAGGTCAGGTCTTACCTTTGTCTGATACT
>NW_011156998.1:0-721 GCF_000146605.3 Meleagris gallopavo | reverse complement strand
GGAAAGGGGAAGGGAAGGAGGGCGATAGGAAACCTAGGAAAGAAGAAGCAAGGAGTCTCTATGGGAAGCAAGAGGGAGAGAGTCACCACCGTGGATGCAGCGTGGTTCAGAGAAGCCGGGCAGTGTTAGAAAAGCTGCTGTGGAGTTCCGAGATGAAAAGCATTTGGCGGAAACCCAAACTATACAAGCACTGCAGGAATCAGTTAAAGTAACACAAGAATTGGTACCAACTCTGTAGAATCAACCTTGAGGAACAATTAGAAAAGAGAGAAACGTAATTCGGCTTCGTTGCAAATGGCTTTTGAGGAACTGTTAACGTGTAAGCACGCCAGCGATACTGTCACCCACAGTTTGCCTCAAGAAAAAAACTTTTCCTCAGGAGGAACTACGGGGAATGAAGGAAAGGCTAGGTAAATTAGAAATCCCAACAGCCCCATTGCGTCCTTCGATAAAAACCGAATATACCTTCGATAGCAGCGAGGATCTAGATCCTCAAATGAGTGTTAAGGAAATTCCCTTCTCAGCCACTGAACTAGCAACACTGAAAAAAGATTTTAGCCGCTCTGCAAAGGAATCTGAAACAGAGTACTTACGGAGGGTTGGTCTCGCTGGTGGAGACCAAATCGTGTTAACTGAGAAGGAAGCGGAAGGTTATTGGGGACCAGGAGTATATTCAACTACTGGCAAGAATTGTGCTCTCGTGGTCCTTAACACAGAGGGC
>NW_011156997.1:0-561 GCF_000146605.3 Meleagris gallopavo | reverse complement strand
CGAGAAATAGTAGCTTTCTCCCAAAATATGATATTCTGCACCAGAAATTCCAGTTTTATCACCGAAGACTCAACGTTTTTCACCAGAAATACCTATTTTATCCCCAAACATGACATTTTCTCCAGAAATACCAGATTTCTTCCCTTAAATATGACACCTTTTCCAAGAAATAGTAGATTTTTCCCCAAAAATATGATATTTTCTCAAGAAATGCCAGTTTTATCGCAAATATACGACATTTTATACCGCAAATAGCCGCTTTCTCCCAAAAATATGCCATTTTCTGCCAGGAACTGCAGTTTCCTCCCACAAATACCATTTTTTCTTCAAGAAAATATGACGTTTTCTCCCAGAAATATCAGATTTTGCCCCCCTAAAAACATGACATTTTCTTCCAGAAATACGGGTTTTCTCCCAAAATATGATATTTTGCTCCAGAAATTCCAGTTTTATCACCAAAGACTCTACGGTTTTCACCAGAAATACCTATTTTATCCCCAAACATGACATTTTCTCCAGAAAATTACCCAGAATTTTCTTCCCTTAAATATGACACCTTTT
>NW_011156996.1:0-595 GCF_000146605.3 Meleagris gallopavo | reverse complement strand
GGCAGAACCACAGAAACAACATGGAAACAAACCGAGGAAACCAACATCAACCCATGCAGCAGCAGCAGCCTCTGCAGCAACATGAAATGCAAAATACAAGGTCATGGCAAAGCACAGATGACCACCGAGTGTGCAGGAGGCCAAAATCTTGGCATCCGTGCCCGGGAGGAGGAAAGGGTAGCTACTGGGCATGCTGCTGCCTCCACCACACATGCACCTGCAGGGTCGCCAGCCCAGAAGGAGTCTGTGGCTGCCAGTCGGAACAAAACACCTCTCTGGAGGAAGGCAAAGCACTGGCAGTCATGCCAAGGAGGAGGGAAGGGTAGCTACCGGGCATGGATCCACCCAGCCAGCAGAGCAAAAGCCGACCGTTCAGCACAAGGCAAGAGGCAAGGATGCCCACGAGGCGGGGACCCACCTGGGAAACCGAGAAGGAGCTGCAAATGCAGCAAGCACTGCACAAAAGCCTAGAGAGCTGCCTACACTTCCAGAAGCCTGGAAGGAAAAAACACAACAGTCAAGGCAGAGAGACAGCATCAGGTAAGTGAAGGCAAGGTCAGAGGAATGGCATGGGCAAGGAGACAAGGGAGGCAAA
>NW_011156995.1:0-564 GCF_000146605.3 Meleagris gallopavo | reverse complement strand
TCTTCTATTTCCTTTCTTATTTCCCTCCCCCCTCTCCCCCTTACCCTACTTATTTATTTTTGTCATTGAATTTCCTCATCTTTCCCCTTTCGTTTTATTTTTCTTAAGTAGCAAAAAAAACAACGCCAGGGAGGTTCCGAGAGGTGCGTTGGGTAAACACGGCGAGGAGCCTGCTTCTCTCAGACAAACGAGCAGCTTATTTAGCCGATTAAGCCGGCACTGCGAGGCTGCTTTGGGGCATGCTGCCGAACCCTTCCCACAATGTGCTCAGCACGGCTCGGCCCGCTGCGCTGGGGAAATCGAGGCACAGTGCTGGCATCACTGGGACCACAGCTGTGCCGGCTTCTCCCAGAACACCTGAGCATGGCCTGGCAAAATGGAGCCACCGGGACGCCTGGGGAGAGAGGGAGCCAGGGCAGGTGTCACCAGGGATGGTGTCACCAGGTCCGTGTCACCAGCCCCAGCAGCCTCCCCCACCTACCAGCCCCAAGTGGCTGCACTTGGCCTTGACACCGCCAGGTTTGGGCACTGGATGCCCCATCACTTCATTGCCCGTTGCACTTC
>NW_011156994.1:0-321 GCF_000146605.3 Meleagris gallopavo | reverse complement strand
TCGTTGGAGTTTCCTGGATCCAAAATGCACCCTTCTGACCACGTGTGATGCCCAAAGAAGAGGTAGGCTCCCAAATAGGCTTGTGCTGAGTGCTGGCCATGACTTGGGGTTTCTCGATTCACTAGTATCTTTTTTCCGCGATATTGTTCAGTGCTGTATGTGAAGCTTTCGTCTTTCTTTCTAGGATTGGCGCCTCCACCATCACATTCTGTAGGCGTTTTGGGCTGCCCGAGTTGAACGTGTCCTGTTCCTCGGTAAGGTGTGGACGTTATTAGACACGAAGATCTCTTCAGTCCTTCAAGATGTGCCCAGTCCTCACCA
>NW_011156993.1:0-446 GCF_000146605.3 Meleagris gallopavo | reverse complement strand
CAGCCTCCTGCTTTTCTTCCCCATGCTGCTGTCCCCTGCACAGCCCTGCTCACCGGATGGCTGGTCTGGAATTGGTTTCCATGGCCATTTGAGTCTCATTCTGCCAGCATGGCCGTGTTGACAAAGCCACTGCAGTCAGGTGGTGTGGTGCCATCACCTGCAGTGGGGTCAGGAGCCAGCCAAGCAGTGGAAAAGCTTTGGGCTAAGAACACGGGTGATTTCATGGATTTTTTGGAGCAAGACAGGCTCCATTTTGGGACTGACTTATCTTTTTTTGGAGGAAAGGAACACCAGTTGTTCCTATTGCCTCAGGGCCTCGGGATCATCTGTTACCATTTGTGTTGAGTTGTCCATCTGCAAGGCAGATGGGAAACACCTGAGAAGCAGCCTCCTGCTGCATTTCCCCATGCTGCTGTCCCCTGCACAGCCCTGCTCACCGATGGCTG
>NW_011156992.1:24040-24723 GCF_000146605.3 Meleagris gallopavo | reverse complement strand
TGGACCTGGAAGCTGCTTCCTTCACTTGAGAGTGTGGGGAGTATTGGTCCTTGGAATGGGGTAAGTGGTTTCTTTTTTCTTTCAGGGCTGTGATCTTGTCTTTTGGGGATCGCAAGTGCACTGAAGGGCTGCTAGGTGTAAGAGCAGCATCTGAATCTGGAGACTGCTTCCTTTGGGGTGTGGGGTGAGCCCTTAGAATGGGGTGAGTGATTCCTGCTTGATTTCAGAGCTGTGAGCTCTGCTTTTCTGGAGGATCTCAAGCTGGATGGCTGTAATTAATAGGGCTATGTGCTAATTGCATCCATGCGGTGGGTGTTTTTTAAGGGCATTGTGTGCATCCTTGTTGTGTTTTAAATTATGTTCTGCGTCTCTTCTGATTTCATTTTGCAGCCTGATGGAGTTGAAGGATTGCCTGGGCTCCTCCAATCAGTGGTGTGATATCTGTCCAGCAGGTAATGAACATCATGCACCCCATGTTGGTGCGCTGCTTGTATGCAGGTAGGTTTGCGATGTGATCCGACTCCCCCATGCTGACCATCCACAGCTAGATCAAGTTGCTCAGAGTCTGAGCCAGGCTCACCTTGAAAGGGCCTGCACATCCACCATGTCTCTGGCAACCTGTGCCACTGCCTCAGCACCCTCACTGTACAAGACATTTTCCTTAGATTTCACCTCCATTTTCC
>NW_011156992.1:21230-21935 GCF_000146605.3 Meleagris gallopavo | reverse complement strand
GGCTCCACCCCTCCCTGATCCCATGTAAGGGCTGGGAAGAGTAGGGGCAGCATCTGAACCTGGGGAGTGCTTCCTTTGGAGTATGCCTTGTTCTTTGGTGATGGAGTGAGTGATTTTTTGTTATTTTTTTTCTCCTCCATTGTGGAGCTGCTCTCTCTGTTTTTTAGCAGGGAACCCTGAGCGTCCTTAAGGGCTGGTAGGTATTTGGACCTGGAAGCTGCTTCCTTCACTTGAGCGTGTGGGGGAGTATTGGTCCTTGGAATGGGGTAAGTGGTTTCTTTTTTTCTTTCAGGGCTGTGATCTTGTCTTTTTGGAGGATCGCAAGTGCGCTGAAGGGCTGCTAGGTGTAAGAGCAGCATGTGAATCTGGAGACTGCTTCCTTTGGGGTGTGGGGTGAGCCCTTAGAATGGGGTGAGTGATTCCTGCTTTCTTTCAGAGCTGTGAGCTCTGCTTTTCTGGAGGATCTCAAGCTGGATGGCTGTCATTAATAGGGCTATGTGCTAATTGCATCCATGCGGTGTTTTTTAAGGGCATTGTGTGCATCCTTGTTGTGTTTTAAATTATGTTCTGCGTCTCTTCTGATTTCATTTTGCAGCCTGATGGAGTTGAAGGATTGCCTGGGCTCCTCCAGTCAGTGGTGTGAGATGTGTCCAGCAGGTAATGAACATCATGTACCCCATGTTGGTGCGCTGCTTGTATGCAGGT
>NW_011156992.1:0-724 GCF_000146605.3 Meleagris gallopavo | reverse complement strand
TTCCTTTTAGGTATTGAAAGGCTGTTACCAGGTTCCCTTCGGCGCCTTCACTTCTCCAGGAGGCTGAACAGCCCAGCTCTCCTTGCTTACAGGAGAGGGGGTTCCATCCTTGGGTTCGTGTTTGTGGCGTACTCTGGATGCACTCGCACAGCTCCATGTCTCCCTGCACTGAGGACTCCACATCTGGACGCAGCACTGCAGGTGAGGCCTGACCAGCGCAGAGCAGAGGGATGGGGATCTCCTCCCTTCGCCCGCTGACTGCGCATCTTTGGATGCAGCCCAGGATACGGTTGGCTTTCTGGGCTGGAAGGGCCCACTGCTGGCTTGTGTCCAGCTCCCACCCACCAGTACACCTAGGCCTTATGGAGCAGGACTACGCTCAGTCCTTTCATCCCCTAGCATGTTTTGGTGGTGGGTGTTCCCTCATCCCAGCTACTGACCCTGCACTTGGATTTGTGCCCACTGCTCAGCCTGTTGAGGTCTCTGTGGATGGCATCCCGTCCCTCTGCTGTGTCACTGCACCCCACAGCTTGGTGTCCTTAGGGTGCACTCAACCCCACTGTTGATGTCCCTGATGAAGGGGAAACCCAGATGCTTGTACCAACTGGGCGTAGAAGCCCTTGGGAGCAGCCCTGCGGAGGACTCGGGGGATCCTGGTGGACAAAGAGCTGGACATAAGCCAGTAGTGTGCACTTGCAGCCCAGAAGGCCAACTAGATCCTGGG
>NW_011156991.1:0-455 GCF_000146605.3 Meleagris gallopavo | reverse complement strand
CTCAAATGGCCATGGAAACCAATTCCAGACCAGCCATCCGGTGAGCAGGGCTGTGCAGGGGACAGCAGCATGGGGAAGAAAAGCAGGAGGCTGCTTCTCAGGTGTTTCCCATCTGCCTTGCAGATGGACAGCCCAACACAAATGGTAACAGATGATCCCGAGGCCCTGAGGGCAATTAGAATAACTGGAGTTCCTTTCCTCAAAAATGATAAGTCAGTCCCAAAATGGAGCCTGTCTTGCTCCAAAAAATCCATAAAATCACCCGTGTTCTTAGCCCAAAGCTTTTCCACTGCTTGGCTGACTCCTGACCCCACTGCAGGTGCTGGCACCACACCACCTGACTGCAGTGGCTTTGTCAACGCGGCCATGCTGGCAGAATGAGACTCAAATGGCCTGGGAAACCAATTCCAGACCAGCCATCCGGTGAGCAGGGCTGTGCAGGGGAGGGCAGCATG
>NW_011156990.1:0-525 GCF_000146605.3 Meleagris gallopavo | reverse complement strand
CCCAGAAACACCAGCTTTCTCACACATTCCTCACCTTTTCCCCCCACATAAGACCTTTTCACCCAGAAATGACAGTTCTCTTAGGAATACCTCCCACGTTCCCCCTAATCTGCTACACTACACTCCGCACTATGACAGTTTCTCCCCAAACTAGGACGCTTTCTCCCAGAAAGGCCGCTTTTTCCCCCCAAAGTACACCGTTGGCTTCCAAAAAGAACACATTCTCCCCAAGAAATACCACCCTTCTCCAATACAATGACATTACCTCCCAGTAATGCTACCTTGGGCCCAAACATTGGACAGCTTCTCCCACAAGTACTACTTTTCCATCCAAAAGAGGACAGTCTTCTCCCCAAAGAATGCTATTTTCTCCCGGAAACAAAGCAGCTTTCTCACAAATGGGTGGCATTTTCCAACCAACTATGCTACTCTCTCCCAGAAAGAGCACTTTTCTGACAAGTACCTTCCCTTTTCTCTCAAAAATACTGCTAGACACTCCTCAACAGGACATTTTCTCCCATCTAC
>NW_011156989.1:0-570 GCF_000146605.3 Meleagris gallopavo | reverse complement strand
TTGTGGCTCGAAATAAAGGCAGAGACATAGTATTCAGAGGTAGGCGTAGTGCATTCTGCATGTAGCCAAGGCGAAGTGCAAAGCGCTCCTTTCCGATGCGCGCACAGGAGCCCGCTCACTCGTCGGAGAAAAGCAGCCGGCTGAAGTGGCCCGTTCTCGGCAAGCGAGAAACACGAGACGGCTGCTGACGGCTGAAAGCGGAGTTCGGGGAGAAACGCGATTACTCGGCCAGCGACGGCAAAGTCTCCGGAGCGGTTCAGCGCGAATGCCGCTTTCTGCGCGTGAGAGCGAAGCAGTGCGATTCCGATGCCGACAAGTGCGAATTCAGCCTCCTGCACTACCTGCGAGTGGGGGGTTTTTTCTGCGCAGCCCTGAAAGGCTCTGTGCCCACTTTCTGAAACGCTCTCCCTGAGAGCACTACAGCTGTCGCTCCTCGAACTTGCAATGCCTTATTGGAGAGGGTTTTCCCTTCCACTCTTTTCCTCTCTGAATGCAGATGTGTAGCAGTGGAAAACCTGACTAGAATGAATTGTGGCTCGAAATAAAGGCAGAGACATAGTATTCAGAGGT
>NW_011156988.1:0-336 GCF_000146605.3 Meleagris gallopavo | reverse complement strand
CATTTTCCGTCCTCTTACAGGGGCAACTGACATCAATTGTGGTGCTTCCTGTAGTTGATCAGGTCGGTCAGTTCCAGTGCTCTCATCCTCCAGTTCAGCTTGGAGCCTGTCTCGTTCGATGATGAGAGTATCTAGCTCAGATTGGAGGGTGTCTTGTTGAGATTGAAGACTGTTGAGTTTGGATTGCAGGGAGTCTCTCTCAATTCGGAGGGCATCTCTCAGATTGGAGGCTGTTTCTCTCGACCAGGAGACTCTCTCGCTCATTTTGCACTGTTTCCCTGAGACCCTCCTTTTCAATTTCACAAACTCTCTCCCTCTCCAGGATAGTATTGAATA
>NW_011156987.1:0-759 GCF_000146605.3 Meleagris gallopavo | reverse complement strand
CTTGTGCGAACGGACTGTTGTTTCTGCGTCAGATCTTCAAAAGAGCCATTGGTTTGAAGAAGCAGAACATCGTGCATCTGTACTCTGCGACTTATCCTTAGAAAGAGTTGATCTAAGAAGTCAAATACTGTATGTGTTAGTGGCGTGTTTTAGAAACATTACTACTGAATTAGGTGATTCATTCTTTCTCGCAAAACTGTGCCAGTCGGTAAGTGTTCCAAACAATGCGGGATTAGAAAACATATCGTAGAGTTGTTCTGCTAGGATAAGAAACTGCCAGCGAAAGAAGAACAGATTTAGCAAACACCAAAGAAGGCAGGGCCTCTCCACAAGGCCGGACTGCCTCACTCTGTGAGAAGGCTGGGACGTGACAGGCAGGCACCAAGACACTGCCCTGTCTTTCTCCCGAGCTCATCTTTGTGGGAAGAAGGACAAGCAGATATCCGCAAAATAATGATCAGGTGTGGAATAAGTTAATGAATTAACTTCAGATTGACGCTTAGGCAGCAACCATTGATGTTTGTCCAGTGTTTCCATGTTTGCCCAGTGTTTGTGTGTTTAGTGAAGCGTTGAGAAGATTGTGGACCTAAAGAACTCAGCCAGTGAGGAACCAGGGGAGAAAGAGATCAGCGTCGGGGAGTAGGGAAGAAAAGACGTCACGCTGTTTTTCGGGGTGCTCTCCTGCTTGCAGGAGGCCCAACATTGCAATTGCGAATAGAATCTGCTTTATCAGAGAAACCGTCCTAGAGAATTATTTGG
>NW_011156986.1:0-369 GCF_000146605.3 Meleagris gallopavo | reverse complement strand
TTTGGTAGAAAATGTAATATGTCAGGAGGAAAGGTGCAATTCCTGGGAGAAAACGTCATTTTGGGGGAGAAAACTGCCGTTTCGGTGGGAAAATGGCCTACTTCCGGGCGAAAACTGGTATTTCTGGTAGGAAACGCTGAGTTTTTGTGAGAAGCTGGTATTTCTGGCAGAAGACGTCATATTCCTGGGGAGAAATCTGGTATTTCTGGGAGAAAATGTCATGTTTCTGGTTGAAACATGGTACTTGTTGGAGGAAACTGCAGTTCCTGGCGGAAAATGGCATGTTTTTGGGAGAAAACGTGGTATTTGTGGTAGAAAACGCTGATTTTGTTGTGAGAGAACTGGTATTTCTGTTCCAAAATGTCATAT
>NW_011156985.1:0-504 GCF_000146605.3 Meleagris gallopavo | reverse complement strand
GGTGGAACTTCTCTCCAAAACTGAGCAGCAGAGGACACGAGGCTTCCAAGCTCTGCTCTCATCCTCCTCTGCGCCTCTGGCTCTCAAAGACAAAGGAGGAGGACAGACCAACTGTTATATCACAGCCACTCCTGCCTCCATGCCTCACACCCAGGCCTTCCCATCCAGGTACTCTGAAGTTCCCTCAAACCTCCACCTTTGCTCACCCACCTTCTCTCCTTGGCCAGGGGTGGCTGACCCTTGGAGCTCTTCTGATTATGCCCACCAGGACGCCAAAGCCTGGGTGACACAGGGAACTGCCAATGTTATGCCTGCTTTCGCACGCCCAGGGCATCACAAAACAACCTGCACTCAGCTCATGCCCACTTCACAGCCAGCCTGGTGTTCATTTCATTACTTATCTTGGTATCCATGTCCCTGGGCAAGGTGGAACTTCTCTCCAAAACTGAGCAGCAGAGGACACGAGGCTTCCAAGCTCTGCTCTCATCCTCCTCTGCGCCTCTG
>NW_011156984.1:0-443 GCF_000146605.3 Meleagris gallopavo | reverse complement strand
AAAAAGACAGGGATCTCTTGGAAAGAGTCCAGTGGAGGGCCACAAAAATGGCGAAGGGCCTGGAGCATCTCCCCCTAATGAAGAAAGGCTGAGTAGAACTGGGTCTGTTTAGCCTTGAGAAAAGACGACTGAGAGGGGACCTGATTCCAGGTTTATAAATATCTGAGGTGTGGCAGCCATAGCGGTGAGGCCAGTCTCTTTTCAGTGGTACGTGGAGACAGGACGAGGGGAAACGGACATAAGCTGCAGCATAGGAAGTTTCGCACGAATGTGCGTAAGAACTTCTTCATGGTGAGGGTGACAGAGCACTGGAACAGGCTGCCCAGGGAGGTTGTGGAGTCTGCTTCTCTGGAGATATTCAAGTCTCGCCTGGACGCCTACCTGTGCGACCTGGTGTAGGGAACCTGCTTTGGCAGGGGGGTTGGTCTCCATGATCTCTAGAG
>NW_011156983.1:0-378 GCF_000146605.3 Meleagris gallopavo | reverse complement strand
TCCAGCTGTCATCTGCAAGCCCCTGTAAGTGCACTGGGTTCAAACAGATAACACAAATGAGAAAGCAGCATGAAATAAGTGTGTTTATTTGTTTGGTTTTTTTTTTTTTTTTTTCTCAGCTTCAATCTCCAACAAACCTGGTTCTGCTGTGCAGAGCGAGGTGGAAGCAATGCAGTGGCATGACCAAGGGTGCAGCCTGGCTCCACCCCTCCCGAGCTTCGTGGAAGGGCTGGCTGCCCCAGGGCAGGTGCTGTGCTTGGAGCTGTGCTCCTGTGTGCTGCTTTGTGTGCCCTGTTCCTCAGATAGGGGTAAGTATTTCTGTGGTTATTTACTGGGTGGGTCCTTTGTGTTCTTGGTAACTTCAAGCTGTGTCTGCTC
>NW_011156982.1:0-520 GCF_000146605.3 Meleagris gallopavo | reverse complement strand
AGCGTGGGGGAGTCGGATCACATCGCAAACCTACCTGCATACAAGCAGCGCACCAACATGGGGTGCATGATGTTCATTACCTGCTGGACACATCTCACACCACTGACTGGAGGAGCCCAGGCAATCCTTCAACTCCATCAGGCTGCAAAATGAAATCAGAAGAGACGCAGAACATAATTTAAAACACAACGAGGATGCACACAATGCCCTTAAAAAACACCCACCGCATGGATGCAATTAGCACATAGCCCTATTAATTACAGCCATCCAGCTTGAGATCCTCCAGAAAAGCAGAGCTCACAGCTCTGAAATCAAGCAGGAATCACTCACCCCATTCTAAGGGCTCACCCCACACCCCAAAGGAAGCAGACTCCAGATTCAGATGCTGCTCTTACACCTAGCAGCCCTTCAGTGCACTTGGGATCCCCCAAAAGAGAAGATCACAGCCCTGAAAGAAAAAAAGAAACCACTTACCCCATTCCAAGGACCAATAGTCCCCCCACACTCTCAAGTGAAGGAA
>NW_011156981.1:0-313 GCF_000146605.3 Meleagris gallopavo | reverse complement strand
GGATGTAGAGCACATTCAGAGGAGGGCCACAGAGATGATCAATGAGCTGGAGTACCACTTCTATAAAGATAAGTTGAGGAACTTTTTCTTGTTTAGCTTGGAGAAGAGAAGGCTCAGAGGAGACCTCATTGTGGCCTTGAAGGGAGCTTATATGCAGCAGAAACTGACTTTTTGCATGGTCTGATACTGACAGTACAAGGGGGAATGGCTTTAAACTAAAAAAAGAGTAGATTTAGGTTAGATGCTAGGAAGAAATTTGTTACTCAGAGGGTGGTGAGGTGCTGGAACAGGTTGCACAGAAAAGCTGTGGATG
>NW_011156980.1:0-380 GCF_000146605.3 Meleagris gallopavo | reverse complement strand
CCAGAGTAGCATCTCTGCAGATGTTTTTAAATCAGGACACCTTATGCCTGTTGTGTTTGCCATACTGTGCTTACCAAAGTCACCCTCGGGAAATGGTTTTGATTTTCCTGCAGCCAGATTTGCTTTCACGTAACTAGCTTCTATAACAGAGTCCATCTGACTTTTAAAATTATTTTGTTGAGGCCCAGGGTCACTGTGCACGTGGGACACAGGCTGTGGCTGCTCGCCCCCGAGGGGACCCACACTCCCGCCCTGGGCTGCTGACAGCCCTCCTCCTCGCCCAAAGTCCTGGGGCACAAACCCTGCAGGGATGGGGCTTCTCCTTGGCCAGTGACACCTTCTGACATCCTCTGGTGGCCAGTGGAGTCCTCTGAAGACCA
>NW_011156979.1:0-778 GCF_000146605.3 Meleagris gallopavo | reverse complement strand
CTGGCAGAGCGCAGAGGGTCGTCGTTGGTGGTGCAGAGTCTGGCTGGAGACCTGTGACCAGTGGTGTCCCCCAGGGGTCTGTGCTGGGTCTGGTCTTTGTTCTAACATCTTCATCAATGACCTTGATGAGGGGATAGTGGCCACCCCTTCAGCAAGTTTGCTGATGATACGAAGTTGGGAGGGATTGGCTGACACACCTGAAGGCTGTGCTGCCATTCAGCGAGTCCTGGACAGGCTGGAGAGCTGGGCAGTAAGAAACCGGATGAGGTTCAACAAAAGCAAGTGTAGGGTCTTACCCCTAGGGAGGAATAATTGCATGCACCAATACAGGCTGGGGGATGAGCTGCTGGAGAGGAGCTCTGCAGAGAGGGACCTGGGCGTCCTGGTGGACGACAGGTTGGCCATGAGCCAGCAGTGTGCCCTCGTGGCCAAAAAGGCCAATGTCATTCTGGGGTGCATTAAGAAGAGCGTGTCCAGCAGGTCGAGGGAGGTGATCCTCCCCCTCTACTCTGCCCTGGTAAGGCGTCATCTGGAGTACTGTGTCCAGTTCTGGGCTCCCCAGTACAAAAAAGACAGGGATCTCTTGGAAAGAGTCCAGCGGAGGGCCACAAAGATGGTGAAGGGCCTGGAGCATCTCCCCTATGAAGAAAGGCTAAGTGAACTGGGTCTGTTTAGCCTTGAGAAAAGAAGACTGAGAGGGGACCTGATCCAGGTCTATAAATATCTGAGGTGTGGTGGCCATAGCGGTGAGGCCAGTTCTCTTTTCAGTGGTACGTGG
>NW_011156978.1:0-768 GCF_000146605.3 Meleagris gallopavo | reverse complement strand
AAGAAAAAATAGAGAAAATGAAGAAAACAGTGGAAAGCAAAGAGAAAAATAGGACAAGTAAGGAAAAATAAGGGGAAAAAAAGCAAAGAAACCAATGACATCCAAATCAACATAGAAGACATTTTAGATTTTTTAATAAAAATATAAGAGAAAAAAGAAAAAAGCAAAGCTAAGCAACGACATCCAAAGCAAAACAATACAACACAAACAAACAAAACAAAACAAAAACCCAAAAGCAAAGAAAATAAAACATTAAAAAAAACAGTAGAAAAGCACAGAAAAAAAAGAAATGCAAGAAAAATCAAAACCATACAGTGCAATATCATGGCAAAGTAAAGCATTCAAACAGGGAAAGTGAAAGGAAAAAAAGCCAACTAAAGCTGAACAGAGTAAATGAAAAAAAATAGAGGAAAAATAAAAAAGCAAAGGAAAGAGAAGCAAAACTGAAAGGAAAACAAAGCAAAGAATGAAAACTAAAAAGCCATGCAGAGGAATGCGAAGGTATCCGTGCCACTGAGACAGAACTGCAACAGCACCAAGCACAGAAGGAAAGCGCAGGGAACAGGCTTGAGTTAAACGAGTCAGAAAGAGAAAAAGGAGCAAACAGAAGATGAAGTCAATTCAAAACCAAGAACTAAAAAACCAACGGAAAACGAAAGCAAAGGGAAGAAGTGGGAACAAGCAAGAGTAGAAAGGAAAAAGCAAAGCAAAGCAAGAAAACTAGAAAGCAATGCGAAGCAACGTGAAGCAGAGGTGAAAAGGAAGCAC
>NW_011156977.1:0-638 GCF_000146605.3 Meleagris gallopavo | reverse complement strand
CTGCTTCCTTGACTTCAGAGTGTGGGGAGTATTGGCCTTGGAATGGGTAAGTGGTTTCTTTTTTTCTTTCAGGGCTGTGATCTTCTCTTTTTGGGGGATGGCAAGTGCGCTGAAGGGCTGCTAGGTGTAAGAGCAGCATGTGAATCTGGAGACTGCTTCCTTTGGGGTGTGGGGTGAGCCGTTAGAATGGGGTGAGTGATTCCTGCTTTCTTTCAGAGCTGTGAGCTCTGCTTTCCTGGAGGATCTCAAGCTGGATGGCTGTAATTCATGTGCTAATTGCACCCATTCGGTGGTTGTTTTTTAAGGGCATTGTGTGCATCCTTGTTGTGTTTTAAATTATGTTCTGCCTCTCTTCTGATTTCTGGGGCTGTGGAGTGGGGCAGAGCCAGGCTCCACCCCTCCCTGTTCCCATTTAAGGGCTGGGAAGAGTAGGGGCAGCATCTGAACCTGGGGAGTGCTTCCTTTGGAGTATGCCTTGTTCTTTGGTGATGGAGTGAGTGATATTTTTTTTTTTTCTTTTTTCTCCTCCATTGTGGAGCTGCTCTCTCTGTTTTTTAGCAGGGAACCCTGAGCGTCCTTAAGGGCTGGTAGGTATTTGGACCTGGAAGCTGCTTCCTTCACTTGAGAGTGTGGGGGAG
>NW_011156976.1:0-301 GCF_000146605.3 Meleagris gallopavo | reverse complement strand
AGAGGAGAGCCAGGAGTTGTGGGGGGCTTCTATGGGGCAGAAAAGGTGGCCGGTTGGGGGGACTGGAGGTCAAAATGGGGGAACAGACATCAGGGGTCAGGGAGGAGAGCACGGGGGGTACAGGGGACTCTAGGGGTCAGAAAAAGGGGTGAGGAGGTGAGAAGAAAAGGGAGGACAGGGGATCCTGGGGGTCAAATAGGGGGGACTGGGGCGTGGTAGGAGACTCTAGGGATCAGAATGGGGGAAATGGAGTGGGGACAGCTGGGGGAGGAGAGGGGATTCTGGGGGTCGGAAAGAGGGG
>NW_011156975.1:0-858 GCF_000146605.3 Meleagris gallopavo | reverse complement strand
TTTAGGAATTTATTCAGCATTTGGTAAACAAAGAGTAAACTAAAGAGCTTTCCATCTCCTTATTTCCACTCCCGTCTGACTGCTTATAGATGCAATAAGGACAAACTGTCACTCATCTCAAAACAAAACTTTGAACTACTGAATAGTATTACATTGAATATATTATATATTGAATATATTGAATACATATTACATTGAATTGTTTGCAAGCAGAATCTAGAAATAAACCATCAAATGATAAAATACTGTTACAGACTTAATGGTATGTAACTAATTTTTTTGTTGGGAAAATACACTACTTAAATTTAATTACTATGTTTTCTATCTAAAATGTAACTGTGATGTAAATAAGAAATATGTTCATACCTGGAAGGCAGTTTCAGGAGCTGTGACACGTCCTGTGCCTTAAACATTACGGTCGTTGCTCACCCCTAAAGTCAAGCAGAAGACATATTATGGCTGGGCTATGGTAGGAGAAAGGGTTTCTAGAAAGATAAATACTGGTCCTTGGTACAAAATCCAGCTTTTCAGACTTCTCAAGTGTACACCAGGAGTGAAAGGCCACAGTACATAGAACTTATTTCATAGATCCACAAATGATGATTGAAAGGTATCAGTACAAGCTTATTAGATCTGTTCTGCTTCCATCCTGTCTCCATATGGAGGGATGGATTTTTCTTTCTGTCTTTCATACCTATTCCTACTATTAAGAGTAGCAAAGTGGTCTGCTATTAACTCTTTACAGTGAGTGCCTTCTTCCACGTCCATTTTGGTTTAACAGGCCTTGTTGATCAAAGCATTCACATAGGGACACAGAAAGAGGATGAAGCATTATGATATAGTTGATCTGGTCCCACC
>NW_011156974.1:0-603 GCF_000146605.3 Meleagris gallopavo | reverse complement strand
CCAGCTCCTTCGAAGCGTCCGTCCGCTCACACGTACAACCAGCCTGGCTGAGTAAACTACGCTGAGCTGAAATAGAACAGAAATCAGAAGAAATAATTGCATCTTAGTAATTGCATCTGGGACTAAGAGTGGATCCAGCTGTGCTGAGGAACCTTACCTCTGTGGTTGGAAGAGTTCAGACAGCCATGGGGTTCGCTCTGATCCTCACGACACAGCAGGAGAGCTGTGTGCTGTAGGTGTGTGTAACCTGTCCTCTAGGTGGAAAACAACCAAGTGCATCCAGCCATGTCCAGTCTTGTTAAGTCACTGTTACATCTACTACAGCATATCTATGCTCATCAAAAAATGCATTCCTGCCTCCCCCTTAGGAGTGTATATTGTAGCTGTATCTATCTGTTGGAGGTTGGTTGGAGTCTGCATGATAGCAACTAGGGACACTAACTGTGATAAGATTCATGGAGTGAACGCCACTCCCAAATTCTTACGCGAACGGGCTCATGACACTGAGAGCCCATTATAACTGAGAAACAAGGGACCATCAGGAGCCATCGAAGGATGAGAGGGGAAAAGGTATTATCTGCAAAATGCCAAGGTTGGAAGTTA
>NW_011156973.1:0-416 GCF_000146605.3 Meleagris gallopavo | reverse complement strand
AGCGTGCCTATGGACACAACATGACAGCCTTTATACCCCTCGTTTTTCTACCCCCCCTTTCGCCTCCCCCCCTCTCCCCCTGTTTCCCCACTGGCTGGGTACTCCAGGTTCACAATCTTATCTAGAGGTTTTACATTTGTTATTTACTTGTTAATTTGTTTTGTTATCTGGTGTCAGTCAGTCGCCATCCTGTCGTTTCCTAAGATGTCTCAGTGCTCTTCTTGTCGTATTGATATGTTGATTTGCTTCCAAGTCTTCGTTAAACAAGGATCACCGGGGCGGGGGATGATGCCAGGCCTTCGGATGACTCTTCAGGCGCTTCCTCGGGCATGCCATGACTTGTTCTCTGGTTTGATCTGGTGCAGGATATTCTTGCAGTGTGTATGACAAAATATACATATAGATGCCGCGGATAG
>NW_011156972.1:0-385 GCF_000146605.3 Meleagris gallopavo | reverse complement strand
AAAAACCCCCACTCGCAGGTAGTGCAGGAGGCTGAATTCGCTGTTGTCGGCATCGGAATCGCACTCCTTCGCTCTCATGCCCTGAAAGCGGCATTCGCGCTGAACCGCTCCGGAGACTTTGCCGGAGATGGCCGGGAAAACGCGCTTCTCCCCGAATGCGCTTTCTACCGTCAGCAGCGGTCTCGTGTTTCTCGCTAGCCGAGAACGAGCCACTTCAGCCGGTTGCTTTTCTCCGATGAGTGAGCGGGCTTCTGTGCGCACATCGGAAAGGAGCGGTTTGCACTTCGCCTTGGCTACATGCAGAATGCACTACGCCTACCTCTGAATACTATGTCTCTGCCTTTATTTCGAGCCACAATTCATGCTAGTCAGGTTTTCCACTGCT
>NW_011156971.1:0-591 GCF_000146605.3 Meleagris gallopavo | reverse complement strand
GAAGGTGATGAAGAAGAGCCGTCAGGAGCCAGCAGCACAAAGGCAGCGTGTTTCTGCGAAGGCCACAGCGTAAGCACACGTGAACTTGGAAGGACTCCTTTGTACGTCTGCAGGAACTGGTTTTGAGTGGAGAATTTTCTGGAGTTGTTTCCCGTTGTTGCTCGGAGGAGCTGAGGCTTTTCTCCTCGTGTCTTTGCAGGAGAGCAGAGCGGAGGGAACGTCTGTGGTGAGATGCTCAGGTGAAATTGCCTTCCCCGCACCAGCAGCCTGTTTGTGTCCATGTGATGCCCGGTGGAGAGAAGCCTGGTGTTCTGTGAGTAAGCCTGGCAGACGGAATAATGGTTCTGGCCTTTTGGGCAAGTGTGTGAGGAGAGGTCTTTGGACAGGCTGTCCTTTTGTTGGTTGTTTTTTTTTTTTGCAGGGAAATGCCATTTCAGTTGTTAGTTGCGATGGTTGTTGGTGGTTGTTTGCAAAATATTGGTCATGTAGACAAGCAGTGCTCTCGCACCAAAGAAGTGAGAAATGTCCTGTGCATGCAGTCTTGTCCACGAGCCTTCCACTCAGAGACGTTTAGTGCCTCTAAATGCCTGC
>NW_011156970.1:0-646 GCF_000146605.3 Meleagris gallopavo | reverse complement strand
GTGCTTGAGAGTCACTTCCAGGATGATCTGCTCCATGATCCGTGACCAGCCCAGAGGTGAGACTGACATGCTGGTAGTTCCCCGCGTCACACTTTCTATCCTTCCTGAGAGGTGTGCTGTCACCTTTTTTCTCCTCAGCAGGGACTTGACCTGACTGCCTCGACTTGTGAAATACCATGGAGAGTGGCTCGGTGACTGCAGCGGTGAATTCCCTCGGAACTCTGGGACTCATCTCGTCAGGACCCAAAGACTCCTGGCTCTTTGGGTCCTCAGGTGGTCCAGAACCTGATCTGCCATGGCAGTGTGGGATGGGAAGGGGAGTGTGGGACTGAGGAAGCAATGGCAGTCCCCACCTCACCAAAGCAAAGCAAAGATGAGGGCTGTGCATAATGAGCAGTTCTCAGACAAGATGGAAGCAAAAATGGTGTTGGGTAGCTGAGCCTTCTCTGGTGGTAAGCAACATGGTGCACAGAGTGCAGCCATGTGCTCCGAGCAAGGAGCACAGGTTTGTGCAAGAGGCATGGATGCAGGGCAGTGCCTTCATGACTGTATTGTGTCCAACAGGTGGCAGCAGAGCTGCGGTGCTCCCAAGTGCCGTAACAACTGCACGGAGAGATGTGTTGGTCTCTGTGGAAACAGCAAGGAA
>NW_011156969.1:0-693 GCF_000146605.3 Meleagris gallopavo | reverse complement strand
TGTGCCTTGCTGTCCCACGGATGGCTGGGTGCAGAGCTGTTGAGGAGATGGAGAAGAGCACTTGCTGACACAAGCCATGCAGTCAGACACGAGCTGGAGCTAGCGTTGGGCAGCTCTTGCAGCCAGCTGATTTCCAGACATCGCCCTCCTCAAAAAAAAGACTAAATTGCATGGCCGAAGAAAGCTGGGAAAATGCTTCTTCCTCATGATTTTTCACTTGTTGATAACTTCTGCAGGGTTCCTGTCCAAAAGGAGATCTGGGGGATCAAGGCAGTCTTAGGAAGAGTGAAGCCAGCTCTTTCCAAGAGCAGAGAAGTTCCCATGGAAAGAGCCCTTGGAACTTCAGCTTCCTCTGAGACAGCGGTCATGTCTCAGCAAGGGGACGACCGCAGGTCCAAGTCCTGCTCTGTGAGAGGAAAGGTATGGCTGGGTTTCTTTTGCTTGGTTCTTCCTCCTTTTTCTCATTTTTAAGGGAAGGGACGGAGCAGAGGGAGCCCTGCTGGTCCTTTGTGACCTCAGTAACCAGTTGGATTCTGCGCTCACTGCTGACAGCCCGGGCTAATGGCGTGGACATGGCTTAGGCTGTATTTTCCCTTAGTGGTAATTAATCTCTCAGCGCTCTGATAATCTATCTCTGGCACGACCTGGAAGCTCTGTGCAAACCTTGGCTGCCCGTCCCCACCGACGTTTCTT
>NW_011156968.1:0-694 GCF_000146605.3 Meleagris gallopavo | reverse complement strand
AACGAGGAGGAGGACGACGATGAGGAAGAGGACAGGGACTCAGACGAGACATGGGACCTGGGCAGATTTGGGCCTACAGCACCGAGTGGCCAGCACCGTACATGGCTGACAAGTGCCAGCTGGTGGAGGAGCTGGTGGATGATCTTCTGCGCACCTGCCCGAGGACAAACCTGCCACAGCTTCACGCCCCAGCTGCAGCCGGCCATCGGGGTCTGCGTCTATGAAGAATGGAGCACCCACGATGGCAACGTCATCTACCAGCTGCTCGTGCCCGTGAGGCCTCCTCCTGGGCACACCTTCCATGTGGAGCTGGACAACGTGGAGGAGACGGCGACGAGCAGGTCCTGTCTGCGCGTGCAGCTGGAGTGCACCTGCACGAGGGAGCGGCTGCTGGGGGGACATGCTCTGCTTTCTGCACCACGATCAGGAGGGAGCTGAGAGAAAAACAGGGGCCCAGCTTGCTCGACACCTTCTGCACGGGCTCCTATCTGCAAGTGGAGAAAAGCGCGCTCTGGCTCCAGGACCAGGTGAAAGCAGCCTGGAGGCATCTGCCTCAGTCGCGTGACTGCCGCCTGGAGCTGCTGCCCTCCCACCGCTCATGCAAGATCCGGCTGACCACCCCCTCCAACTGCACCTTCACCATCAAGATGACTCTTGGAGTGCAGCTTGATGAATCGGACACATTCCTGAGCAT
>NW_011156967.1:0-536 GCF_000146605.3 Meleagris gallopavo | reverse complement strand
TGACGAGATGAGTCCCAGAGTTCCGAGGGAATTCACCGCTCGCAGTCACCGAGCCACTCTCCATGGTATTTCACAAGTCGAGGCAGTCAGGTCAAGTCCCTGGTGAGGAGAAAAAAGGTGACAGCACACCTCTTAGGAAGGATAGAATGTGTGACGCGGGGAACTACCAGCATGTCAGTCTCACCTCTGTGCTGGTCACGGATCATGGAGCAGATCATCCTGGAAGTGACTCTCAAGCACACATTCCAGTGCGTCACCACCCTGGGCGTGAAAGCTGCCTCCTAATAACCAACCTAAACCTCCCCTGTCTCACTTCAAAACCATTTCCCCTTGGCCTATCGCTATCCACCCTCCTAAACAGCCGTTGCCCCCTCCTGCTTATGCGCTCCCTTCGAGTCTTGGAAGGCTGTCATGAGCTATCTCCAGAGCTTTCTCTTCTCCCACAGAAACAATCCCAGTTCCCTCAACATTTCTTTCTAAGAGAGGGGCTCCAGCCCTCTGATCATCTTCGTGGCCCTTCTCTGGACCTGCTCCAA
>NW_011156966.1:0-385 GCF_000146605.3 Meleagris gallopavo | reverse complement strand
AGGCATTTCTCCTTTTGAAATGTTATGTGGGATGCCATAGGACTTAGAATTAGCAGTAGAACATCCAAAGATTGAGGAATACTCCTTACGGGAATATAGAGTGGAGTTAATGAAAAGGAGGAACGAGCTCAGAAGGAGAGGCCTGCTTGTACAGAAGCCACCCCTGAATATGGCAATCCATCAGTTGAAACCAGGAGACCGAGCATTGATCAAGAGTTGGAGGGAAGTATCCCCCACCCCTGGATGGGAAGGCCTTTTGTTGTTCTGCTTACCACAGAAGCTGCCGTCCGGACAGCCGAATGGGGATGGATGGATGCATATAAGTCGTGTAAAAAGGACCCATTCTAGAGGATCAGTGGGAAGTATCTGAAAAGCCTGGGGGACT
>NW_011156965.1:0-546 GCF_000146605.3 Meleagris gallopavo | reverse complement strand
GGTTACATCCAGGGGTGGGGGTCCATGCAGGGAGGAGGGTCATCTGAGACCTTTATTTTTGGGAGGGGACATGTGGCAAATAGAGATTTGGGGAAACTGGGTTCTATGGGGTGATCCCAGGATCTGGGTTTCAGGTTGGGGGGGGTCCCCACACCTTTTCCTACATAGATTCCCCACAAGCTCCCTATAAACCCCTGGAGTCCTGCAGAAAAAACCTGGAGATGTCCTAGAAGGGTTTGGAGCATTCAGGGGGTCCCCAGGTTGGCCGCGGGGGTCCCTTGAAGGATCTGGAAGCTCCCAGGATGGCTCCAGGAGCTCTGAGGAGCCACTGGGATGATCTGGAGATGTCCCAGTGGAGTCTGGTAGGGTCCGGAGAGTCCTCATGTGGGTCTGAGTGGTCCTGGAGTCATCCAGAAGGGTCTGGGGGTGTCCCAGAGGTCCAGGGGGTCCTCATGTTGATCCAGGGGGTCCCTGGTTTCACCCAGAAGGGTCTAGAGGTGTCCCAGAATGATCCTGCAGGGCCCAGAGGGTCCTCAGGTGGATTCA
>NW_011156964.1:0-393 GCF_000146605.3 Meleagris gallopavo | reverse complement strand
ATTCTCCCAAGAAATATCACGATTTCTTCCAGAAAGAGCAGATTTCTCCGTGAAATATGACATTTTGTAACAGAAATACCAGTTCTCTCACAACAAAATCAGCGTTTTCTACCAGAAATACCAGTTTTCTCCCAAAAACATGCCATTTTCCGCCAGGAACTGCAGTTTCCTCCCACAAGAACCATGTTTCAACCAGAAACAGGACATTTTCTCCCATAAATACCAGATTTCTCCCCAGGAATATGACGTCTTCTGCCAGAAATACCAGCTTTCTCACAAAAAACTCAGCGTTTCCTACCAGAAATACCAGTTTTCGCCCGGAAGTAGGCCATTTTCCCTCCGAAACGGCAGTTTTCTCCCCCAAAATGACGTTTTCTCCCAGGAATTGCACCT
>NW_011156963.1:0-583 GCF_000146605.3 Meleagris gallopavo | reverse complement strand
GAGAAATCGCGTTTCTCCCCGGAACTCCGCTTTCAGCCGTCAGCAAGCGGTCTCATGTTTCTCGCTTGCCGAGAACGGGCCACTTCAGCCGGCTGCTTTTCTCCGACGAGTGAGCGGGCTCCTGTGCGCGCATCGGAAAGGAGCGGTTTGCACTTCGCCTTGGCTACATGCTGAATGCACTACGCCTACCTCTGAATACTATGTCTCTGCCTTTATTTCGAGCCACAATTCATTCTAGTCAGGATTTCCACTGCTACACATCTGCATTCAGACAGGAAAAGAGTGGAAGGGAAAACAAGCTCTAATAAGGCATTTGCAAGTTCGAGGGGCGACAGCTGTAGTGCTCTCAGGGAGAGCGTTTCAGAAAGTGGGGAGAGATCCTTTCAGGACTTGCGCAGAAAAAACCCCCCACTCGCAGGTAGTGCAGGAGGCTGAATTCGCACTTGTCGGCATCGGAATCGCACTCCTTCGCTCTCACGCGTAGAAAGCGGCATTCGCGCTGAACCGCTCCGGAGACTTTGCCGTAGCTGGCCGAGAAATCGCGTTTCTCCCCGAACTCCGCTTTCAGCCGTCAGCAGCGGTC
>NW_011156962.1:0-481 GCF_000146605.3 Meleagris gallopavo | reverse complement strand
ACTTAAGAAATTCTACGTCAGTCAGGTCCAACACTGAAGTACAACTGTAGCAATCCATTTTCAAAATACTTGAAAACCCATTTAAGGATGTCAGCAGGGGGTAAATTAAAGCTGTAGGCATTAGGAAGCTAATAATTTGAAAAGTGTACAGGGACAATGAACCCTGAAGTGATCAAGAAATGAAACGACTAGGAAAGCGTTTTGTGTAGTTTTAAGTAACAGAAAAAAAAAAAATCTATCTTAAAATACAAAAAAAACACCACATCCAGAATCTACTCTACAACCTAACTTAATGTTAACATCAAAAGTACAGCAAAGTCTTGTAGGTAAAACATTAGTTTATTTCATACATTCCGTTTTGGTACAGGCACAGTAGGGAAGCAGAGCTAGCCCCTACATGGCAGTGGAAATCTACATGCCTTTCTATCTGTTCTACATAAGAATCGTGACTGGCACAGGTTGCCCAAGGAGGTTGTGGATG
>NW_011156961.1:0-821 GCF_000146605.3 Meleagris gallopavo | reverse complement strand
GCTTTCTTTCAGAGCTGTGAGCTCTGCTTTTCTGGAGGATCTCAAGCTGGATGGCTGTAATTCATGTGCTAATTGCATCCATGCGGTGGGTGTTTTTTAAGGGCATTGTGTGCATCCTTGTTGTGTTTTAAATGATGTTCTGCGTCTCTTCTGATTTCATTTTGCAGCCTGATGGAGTTGAAGGATTGCCTGGGCTCCTCCAGTCAGTGGTGTGAGATGTGTCCAGCGGGTAATGAACATCATGCACCCCATGTTGGTGCGCTGCTTGTATGCAGGTAGGTTTGTGATGTGATCCGACTCCCCCATGCTGACCATCCACAGCTAGATCAAGTTGCTCAGAGTCTGAGCCAGGCTCACCTTGAAAGGGCCAGCACATCCACCATGTCTCTGGCAACCTGTGCCACTGCCTCAGCACCCTCACTATACAAGACATTTTCCTTAGATTTCACCTCCATTTTCCCTTGTTCTTTCCTTGAGGTATTGAAAGGCTGTTACCAGGTTCCCTTGGAGCCTTCACTTCTCCACGAGGCTGAACAGCCCAGCTCTCCTTGCTTACAGGAGAGGGGTTCCATCCTTGCGTTCGTGTTTGTGGCTGTACTCCGTATGCACTCGCACAGCTCCATGTCTCCCTGCACTGAGGACTCCACATCTGGATGCAGCACTGCAGGTGAGGCCTGACCAGCGCAGAGCAGAGGGATGGGGATCTCCTCCCTTGGCCCGCTGACTGCGCATCTTTGGATGCAGCCCAGGATACGGTTGGCTTTCTGGGCTGGAAGGGCCCATTGCTGGCTTGTGTCCAGCTCCCACCCACCAGTACTCCC
>NW_011156960.1:0-585 GCF_000146605.3 Meleagris gallopavo | reverse complement strand
TAAATTGCCTTGCACAGGGAGAGTCTCTTCAGAAAGATTTCCATAGGAATAAAGACATTAGCAAGCACTTTTGCACCACAACACATCTCCCTCTAGGTCAGCAGGGCAGAGAAGTGTTTTGTCCATGCAGCAAGGATGCATTGCTTCTTTGATTGAGTCTAGGAGAAACTTGTGAACATACGCCCTTCTTCATCACTTCCATTCCACGACCATCCCCAGCCACATGACACTTCCGGGACCCAGCAGCCCTTTTTTCATTTCTGGCGAGCTTGCTTGCCTCTTCAACTGAGCTGTTTTTTCCTCCGTGCTCAGGAGCACTCATTCAGTCCATTCTTCCACAGCTTCACTAGGACCATCTCACGGAGGACAACGTCAAAAGCCTTTCTGGACTCCAGCAAGGAAGTACACAGTCCTCTTCCCACATCCTTCAGGCTTGTTGTTTCTTTGTGATGAATCACCTCCATCAACCCATGACTTCTCCATAGTGAATCCACGCTGCGTGAGACACTGTAGATATTTTCATCCTTCATGAGCAGGGCTTTCCAGGATGCACTGTTCCGCCTCCTATCAAGAGACTGACCTGAA
>NW_011156959.1:0-677 GCF_000146605.3 Meleagris gallopavo | reverse complement strand
AAATTATGTTCTGCGTCTCTTCTGATTTCATTTTGCAGCCTGATGGAGTTGAAGGATTGCCTGGGCTCCTCCAGTCAGTGGTGTGAGATCTGTCCAGCAGGTAATGAACATCATGCACCCCATGTTGGTGCGCTGCTTGTATGCAGGTAGGTTTGCGATGTGATCCGACTGCCCCATGCTGACCATCCACAGCTAGATCAAGTTGCTCAGAGTCTGAGCCAGGCTCACCTTGAAAGGGCCAGCACATCCACCATGTCTCTGGCAACCTGTGCCACTGCCTCAGCACCCTCACTGTACAAGACATTGTCCTTAGATTTCACCTCCATTTTCCCTTGTTCTTTCCTTTAGGTATTGAAAGGTTGTTACCAGGTTCCCTTGGAGCCTTCACTTCTCCAGGCGGCTGAACAGCCCAGCTCTCCTTGCTTACTGGAGAGGGGTTCCATCCTTCGGTTGGTGTTTGTGGCTGTACTCTGGATGCACTCGCACAGCTCCATGTCTCCCTGCACTGAGGACTCAACATCTGGACGCAGCACTGCAGCTGAGGCCTCACCAGCGCAGAGTAGAGGGATGGGGATCTCCTCCCATGGCCCGCTGACTGTGCATCTTTGGATGCAGCCCAGGATACGGTTGGCTTTCTGGGCAGGAAGGGCCCATTGCTGGCTTGTGTCCAGCTCCCA
>NW_011156958.1:0-400 GCF_000146605.3 Meleagris gallopavo | reverse complement strand
TACCACTGAAAAGAGACTGGCCTCACCGCTATGGCCGCCACACCTCAGATATTTATAAACCTGGATCAGGTCCCCTCTCAGTCGTCTTTTCTCAAGGCTAAACAGACCCAGTTCACTCAGCCTTTCTTTCACAGGGGAGATGCTCCAGGCCCTTCACCATCTTTGTGGCCCTCCGCTGGACTCTTTCCAAGAGATCCCTGTCTTTTTTGTACTGGGGAGCCCAGAACTGGACACAGTATTCCAGATGAGGCCTTACCAGGGCAGAGTAGAGGGGGAGGATCACCTCCCTCGACCTGCTGGACACACTCTTCTTAATGCACCCCAGAATGCCATTGGCCTTTTTGGCCACGAGGGCACACTGCTGGCTCATGGCCAACCTGTCGTCCACCAGGGACCGCCC
>NW_011156957.1:0-533 GCF_000146605.3 Meleagris gallopavo | reverse complement strand
TGCCGTATGTCTGGGCCGTCATCCTTGGCATTTCCTTCCATGTTCTCTTGGCCCTTGCCTTTGCCTGGGCATTCCCTTGCCCTCCTGTTTTGTTGAACCCGCACCTGGGCGGGGTGCAGCCCTGCGAGCACAGCTGGGGGAGTTTGGCTGTGGGAAGTGGGGCAGAGCCAGGCTCTACCCCTCCCTGATCCCATTTAAGGGCTGGGAAGAGTAGGGGCAGCATCTGAACCTGGGGAGTGCTTCCTTTGGAGTATGCCTTGTTCTTTGGTGATGGTGTGAATGATTTTTTTTTTTTCTTCTCCTCCTTTGTGGAGCTGCTCTCTCTGTTTTTTAGCAGGGAACCCTGAGCGTACTTAAGGGCTGGTAGGTATTTGGACCTGGAAGCTGCTTCCTTCACTTGAGAGTGTGGGGGAGTATTGGTCCTTGGAATGGGGTAAGTGGTTTCTTTTTTTCTTTCAGGGCTGTGATCTTGTCTTTTTGGGGGATCGCAAGTGCACTGAAGGGCTGCTAGCTGTAAGAGCAGCATCTGAATC
>NW_011156956.1:0-620 GCF_000146605.3 Meleagris gallopavo | reverse complement strand
ACATGCTCAGTACCACTGAGATGAGGATGCAGGAGGAGCTTGATGCCTGAGGAACTTTGCTGAGCATCGAATAGGCTGAAGCCAGCTGCACCAGCAGCACGGTGCGGCCAGAAAAGTGCGCTGAGGCGGACCTACAGATTGCCAGGCATACGGCCAGGCATGCCCGTCCACTCCAGCTTCTACCTCAACTGTCTGCGGACCTGCAGTTGTCTGCTGGTGGGCACAGCTTTTTGCCCCAAGCCCTGAAGATGCTTGTGACTTGCCACCTGACAACCGTAGCCCTCTGAAGCCTGGAGCAGGAGGAATTGCCCCTGTGGCTGGATGACGTCCTGTGACACTTCTGCTGCTGCCTGGAGTACACCTCAGTTGCTTCCTTTTATGATATGAGAGGGTGATTTTTTTCTATGATTTGCAGCTCTAAAACGGGGAGGAAGTCTACAGGCAATCCTTCAGAGCATCTAGAATATCAAGAAATCCTCTTAGACTGTTTCTTAGTAGCATCATACAGCTACCGCTTCCATTCTTGTGTCAGTTTTTCACTGTTCAGCTTTACATATTCATTTACAGATTTCGTGGTATGTTAGGTACATTAATTCTTTAGCCAACTAGTGGAAAACATA
>NW_011156955.1:0-529 GCF_000146605.3 Meleagris gallopavo | reverse complement strand
TGACAGACATCATTGCTGCCGGCTCTGACACCTTACCAGGAGATGCTTCACTTTAGTAACGTGGACTTCATTCCTTCCATCAGCAGCTGCTCCTGGACTGACCTTCATTCATACAGTGACACCATCACTTCTAGCACGAGCTGACCTGCAAAACAGAGGGAAGAAAGTGGGATGACAACAAACACGGAGAGAACGTGTTTTAACAACACACCAGTACACAAAGAAACGGAAACCTGGCCCGGCCGTGACGGCCCCGGCCCCCGGCCCCCTCCCCCCCTGCACCAGCACACACACACACACAAAGCAAATAAGAAAGCCATAACATAAGTAACAGCAGAAACACCAGTGCAATAGGAGTATATTAAGAAGGTAGGAAAAGGACTGCCCCCCCACTCACCTCCAAGGATTTACACCCACAGAACAAACCCCACAGTGGAGAAACTGCCAGAAAGAACCCTTCCCCGCGGCAGTCAGCCCTCAACGAGCTCCAAGAGAGGGGCAGCCAGGCTCTGCCCCTTCCAGCCACGGA
>NW_011156954.1:0-441 GCF_000146605.3 Meleagris gallopavo | reverse complement strand
TGGCATATTTTTGGGAGAAAGCGGCTATTTGCGGTATAAAATGTCGTATATTTGCGATAAAACTGGCATTTCTTGGAGAAAATATCATATTTTTGGGGAAAAATCTACTATTTCTTGGAAAAGGTGTCATTTTTAAGGGAAGAAATCTGGTATTTCTGGAGAAAATGTCATGTTTGGGGATAAAATAGGTATTTCTGGTGAAAAACGTAGAGTCTTCGGTGATAAAACTGGAATTTCTGGAGCAAAAATATCATATTTTGTAAGAAAACCCGTATTTCTTGAAGAAAATGTCATGTTTTGGGGGCAAAATCTGATATTAATGGGAGAAAACGTCCTATTTCTGGTTGAAAAATGGTATTTGTGGGAGGAAATTGCAGTTCCTGGCAGAAAATGGCATATTTTTGGGAGAAAGCGGCTATTTGCGGTATAAAATGTCGTATA
>NW_011156953.1:0-481 GCF_000146605.3 Meleagris gallopavo | reverse complement strand
TGTTGGGGAGACAACTGGTATTTTTGGTAGAAAATGTAATATGTCAGGAGGAAAGGTGCAATTCCTGGGAGAAAACGTCATTTTGGGGGAGAAAACTGCCGTTTCGGAGGGAAAATGGCCTACTTCCGGGCGAAAACTGGTATTTCCGGTAGGAAACGCTGAGTTTTTGGTGAGAAAACTGGAATTTCTGGTTCAAAATGTCATATTTCTGGGAGAAAGCTGGTATTTCTGGCAGAAGACGTCATATTCCTGGGGTGAAATCTGGTATTTCTGGGAGAAAATGTCATGTTTCTGGTTGAAACATGGTACTTGTGGGAGGAAACTGCAGTTCCTGGCGGAAAATGGCATGTTTTTGGGAGAAAACTGGTATTTGTGGTGGAAAATGTTGTATTTTTGTGATAAAACTGTCACTTGTTGGAGAAAATACCATATTTTTGGGGAGAAAACTGCCATTTCTGAGAGTTAAATGCCATATTTCCGG
>NW_011156952.1:0-395 GCF_000146605.3 Meleagris gallopavo | reverse complement strand
TACCTGAGGCGAGCAATGAGTCAGCACGGAGCACAGGTGAAGGCAAATCACCTGTGCTGCAGGAAGGGGTGGAGCCTGGCTCCACCTCTCCTAGACCCATTTAAGAGCTGACTGCCAGTGGGGAAGGATCTCCCTGGAGATCTGCTCCATTGGAGTTCATCTCGTGAGCCCAGGACAGGGTGAGTGACTTTCTTTCATTACTCCAATATAAATTATATTAGCCAAGCTCCTGGAGATATAGATAGATAGATAGATAGATAGATAGATAGATAGATAGATAGATAGATAGATAGATAGATAGATAGATAGATAGATAGATAGGATAGGATAGGTGTGTGTGTGTGTGTGTGTGTGTGTGTGTGTGTGTGTGTGTGTGTGTGTGTGTGTGTGTGTGT
>NW_011156951.1:0-902 GCF_000146605.3 Meleagris gallopavo | reverse complement strand
CTGCACGTTCCTCACTCGGCAAAGCTCAACACCACCCAGAGGGTCATGACCACCTTGGTACGGTAACCCGCAACGCTGCCAAGGCCGCAGGGAGAGCTTGCCACTGGGACTGGAAAGTAGCCAGGGATGCAAGCAGGGTTCTCATCAGAAACCTTTCTCGTTGCCAGCTCAACCGCCTTCTGAAGGACACCAGCATTGGCCCCAGTTTCCTTGGGTGTGCAACCACAGCCTTCAGGTACGGGTGGCAACCCAGGGTCCCTAGTCAGATGCCACCACTCGCCGTCCCACCACACTTCTGCTCTGTCACCACCAAGACCTGCTCCCTGCTGTCATTCTCCCTCACCACCTCAGCCCTTGGAGCCTCCCCTCGCCGCCGGCCCCCTAACCCTCGGGTCACGCTGCTGACCAAAGAACGACTCCACAGTCTCCCCTTGCCCACGGCTTCCGGAAAAAAGCCACACTTTCAGTGGAGGCAGGAGTGGAAGGGAGCCCCAGCTTGGCCTGACGGGGGAATAGCGAGCATGCGTTCACGGAGAGACGCTCACGTTCAGAAGCCGCAAAGCCTGTCGACCTTGGAGCAATGAGGTGCAGAAGCCGGGTGCTCAGGCATGGCTTTCTGTCTTGCAGGTCCGTGAGGCAAGGCGACAACACAGGGGTGGACCTCGTCTGCAGCTACAGGAAGGAGCCCTCCAGCCCTGACTTGGACAGGGTGGGCCTTTACCACGAAGTGAGCAACAAGACCAGAGCCATCTCGCGCCTGGGCCCCTACAGCCTGGACAGGACCAGCCTCTACGTCAACGGTGAACAAGGCCTCTCCTGCTGCCTCCCTCTCGGCCCCCCGCCTTCCCCTCACGGAGCTCCAGCTCATGTCTCTCTCTCTCTCATTCCAGGTTACAACGAAC
>NW_011156950.1:0-591 GCF_000146605.3 Meleagris gallopavo | reverse complement strand
AACGTTTCCTACCAGAAATACCAGGATTCTCCCCCAAAATAGGACATTTTCTGCCAGGAATTGCAATATTCTACCCAGAAATATCACATTTTCTCACAGAAATACCGGTTTTCCCTCCGAAAATAGGACATCTTCTCTCAGAAACGGCAGTTTCCCCCCCCAAAATACGCCATTTTCACCCAGAAATGGCAGTATTCTCCCCAGAAATAGCACGTTTTCTTCCAGAAATAGCAGATTTCTCCATGAAATATGACATTTTGGAACAGAAATACCAGTTCTCTCACAACAAAATCAGCGTTTTCTACCAGAAATACCAGTTTTCTCCCGGAAATACGGCATTTAACTCTCAGAAATTGCAGTTTTCTCCCCAAAAATAGGGTATTTTCTCCAACAAGTGACAGTTTTATCACAAAAATACGACATTTTCCACCACAAATACCAGTTTTCTCCCGAAAACATGCCATTTTCTGCCAGCAACAGCAGTTTCCTCCCACAAATACCATTTTTCAACCAGAAACAGGACATTATCTCCCAGAAATACCAGTTTTCTCACCCAAAACACAACGTTCCTACCAGAAATACCAGGATTCT
>NW_011156949.1:0-699 GCF_000146605.3 Meleagris gallopavo | reverse complement strand
CAGCCCTGCGGAGGACTCGGGGAGTCCTGGTGGACAAAGAGCTGGACATAAGCCAGTAGTGTGCACTTGCATCCCAGAAGGCCAACTGTATCCTGGGCTGCATTCAAAGAGGAGCGACCAGCAGGGAGAGGGAGGTGATTGTCCCCCTCGACTCGGCTCTGGTGCGGCCCCATGTGCAGCACTGCGTCCAGGCCTGGGGCTCCAGCACAGGAATGATGTGGAGCTTTTGGAGCAGGTCCAGAGAAGGGCCACGAAGATGATCAGAGGGCTGGAGCCCCTCTCTTAGAAAGAAATGTTGAGGGAACTGGGATTGTTTCTGTGGGAGAAGAGAAAGCTCTGGAGATAGCTCATGACAGCCTTCAAGGACTCGAAGGGAGCGCATAAGCAGGAGGGGGCAACGGCTGTTGAGGAGGGTGGATAGCGATAGGACAAGGGGAAATGGTTTTCAAGTGAGACAGGGGAGGTTTAGGTTGGTTATTAGGAGGCAGCTTTTCACGCACAGGGTGGTGACGCACTGGAATGTGTGCTTGAGAGTCACTTCCAGGATGATCTGCTCCATGATCCGTGACCAGCACAGAGGTGAGACTGACATGCTGGTAGTTCCCCGCGTCACACTTTCTATCCTTCCTAAGAGGTGTGCTGTCTACCTTTTTCTCCTCACCAGGGACTTGACCTGACTGCCTCGACTTGTGAAATACC
>NW_011156948.1:0-756 GCF_000146605.3 Meleagris gallopavo | reverse complement strand
TTGTTGCTGGTTTGGCTCATCTCAGTCGTCTAGGTATCTCTGATGCTTTGATTCGTATTACGGCATTTTCCAAGTCCTCTGGTACTGTCTGATCAGTAGGGAATGATCTCTGTAATGTAAGAACTTGAGTCTCCACAGTTTTATTTTCTGAAGCATGCAGTATGAATTGTCCTTTACCAAACATGATTTGGGCCTGAAGTTTGTTTATGATATCTCTCCCCTTTAATGGCACCAGGCAATTATGGATATATAGAAATTGATATGTATACATTTTCCAATTTTAACTGATGGAAGAATGGTTGCAATCCAGTCTTTTTTGGTGGCTCCAATTATTGATGTTGTCTGATTGCTTAACTGTGCAAGTATGCACAGTGTGCATAACAAGTATGCATAACTGAACACATTGCACCTGCATCTACAAGAAATTTTACATCTTCATTCTCTAGCCTTATTGTAACCAGGGGTCTGGCTGGGGTCTCACCCCTGATCCCCCTTCATTCGGTATTTACTGCCATTATATCTATGGCTTTTGAGTGATGTGATTCTGATCTTCTGGATCTTTGCTACTGGTTTTTTTTGTGGCAATCCAATCGCTAACACCTAAACTTCTAACATTTTCTACACTGATCAGTACTGAGATCTTTGGCCTTATATTCTCTCTTTTTGGTTCCAGCACCGCTCTTACACTTTTTTTTTCCCCTCTTTATCCCCCTTTCAGTTCCCTGCACTATGGTCAATGCCAATAATTTTCTGTCT
>NW_011156947.1:0-364 GCF_000146605.3 Meleagris gallopavo | reverse complement strand
CCCTGGGAGCGAAACAAAATGTCGTCTCCCCGGAACTTCCAACAGCCTTATTAGAGAGGGTTTTGCTCTCCACTCTTTTCCTCCGTAGCATACACAAGCGTAGCCATGGAAGAACAACACCAAAAAAGAATTGCCGCTCGAAATGAAGGCAGAGACGTCGTACTTCACAGGCTAGGCCTAGTGCATTCTGCATGTACCCGAGGCGAAGTGCAAACCGCTCGTCTCCGACGTGCGGACACGAGACCGCTCGCGCGTCGGAGAAAAGCAGCAGGCACAAGTCGCCCGTTCTCGGCAAGTGAGAAACACGAGAGCGCTGCTGACGGCTGAAAGCGGCACTCGGGGAGAAGCGCGATTTCTCGACCAG
>NW_011156946.1:0-310 GCF_000146605.3 Meleagris gallopavo | reverse complement strand
ACATCACATGTGGTGGTGTGACGTCACATGGGGGAGTGTGACGTCATTTTAGGGGTGTCTGACGTCTTTTTGGGTTGTGTGATGTCGCTTGGGTGTTGTGACGTCACATGGTGTGTGTGACGTCACTTTTGGGGGGTATTACATCACATGGGGGTTGTGTTACGTCACATGGGGGTTTGTGACGTCATTTTGGGGGTATTGCGTCATATGAGGGTTGTGACGTCATTTGGGGTGTGTGATCGTCACATGGGGTGTGTGACGTCATTTATGGGCGTGTGACGTCACTTGGGGGTGTGTGACGTCACCTTTT
>NW_011156945.1:0-714 GCF_000146605.3 Meleagris gallopavo | reverse complement strand
AGGAAAGGAGCGGTTTGCACTTGGCCTTGGCTACATGCAGAATGCACTACGCCTACCTCTGAATACTATGTCTCTGACCTTATTTCGAGCCACCAATTCATACTAGTGAAGTTTTTTCTCTGCTACACACCTGCTTTTCAGAGAGGAAAAGAGTGGAAGGGAAAACACGCTCTAAAAAGGCATGTGCAAGTTTGAGGAGCGACAACCGTAGTGCTCTCAGGGAGAGAGTTTCGGACAGTGAGGAGTAATCATTTTCTGGACTTCGGAGAAAAACCCCCTCCACTCGCAGGTAGTGCAGGAGGCTGAATTCGCACTTGTCGGCATCGCAATCGCACTCCTTCGCTCTCACGCGCAGAAAGCGGCATTCGCGCTGAACCGCTCCGGAGACTTGGCCGTACATGGCCGAGAAATCGCGCTTCTCCACGAACGCCGCTTTCAGCCGTCAGCAGCGGTCTCGTGTTTGTCGCTTGCCGGGAACGGGCCACTTCAGCCGGCTGCTTTCCTCCGATGTGTGAGCGGGCTCCTATGTGCACATAGGAAAGGAGCGGTTTGCACTTCGCCTTGGCTACATGCAGAATGCACTCGACTAGCTCCGAATTCTATGTCTCTGCTTTACTTGGAGCCACAATTCATTCTAGTGAGGTTTTCCACTGCTACACATCCGCATTCAGAGAGGAAAAGAGTGGAAGGGAAAACACGCTCTAAAAAGGCATG
>NW_011156944.1:0-654 GCF_000146605.3 Meleagris gallopavo | reverse complement strand
TGCTCCCAAGTGCCGTAACAACTGCACGGAGAGATGTGTTGGTCTCTGTGGAAACAGCAAGGAAGTGGAATCTGCGTTTCCCGGCATGCCCCGGAACCTCACTTTGCTGACTGGTCATTGTCCGCCCAGCAGGTAAGGGCGATGCACACCCGCCAGCGTTTACCCATTCCAGAGCCCGGCACAATAGGGTTCCCCTAGAGCTCTGAATTGCGCTTCATGGTGCCCACAGAAGGCTGCCTATCCTCTTTGTTCTGTGTCTTGCTTGTCTCTGGTCTTGCACTGTTTTCACTATTACATTCTCTTGTCCTCCTATTTTGTGTTCCTTGCCCCATTCTCTTGGCCTAATGACCCCTTGGCTTTGTGTTGCCACATTCATGTCGGCATTCAGTTTTTGGCGTTCCCTGCCGTATTGTCTGGGCCGTCATCCTTGGCATTTCCTTCCATGTTCTCTTGGCCCTTGCCTTTGCCTGGGCATTCCCTTGCCCTCCTGTTTTGTGGAACCCGCACCTGGGGCGGGGTGCAGCCCTGCGAGCACAGCTGGGGGCAGTTTGGCTGTGGAGTGGGGCAGAGCCAGGCTCCACCCCCTCCCTGATCCCATGTAAGGGCTGGGAAGAGTAGGGGCAGCATGTGACCTGGGGAGTGCTTCCTTTGGAG
>NW_011156943.1:0-578 GCF_000146605.3 Meleagris gallopavo | reverse complement strand
GGGGACCCCCCTGGACACCCCCAAGATCCCTCTGGGACATCTCCAGACCCTTCTGGACCAATCCAAGCCACCCCCTGGACCCACCTGGGGGACCAACTGGATGCCCCAAACCCCTCTAGGACATCTCCACATTCTTCCGCAAGACTCCAGGGCCGCATAGGGGGCTTGTCAGCAATCTATGGGGGAAAGGTGTGAGCGGGGCTTCTGCCACGTGGAAACAGGGGCTGGAGGCAGACAAAGCTTGCAAGGGGGAAACTGAGGGACTGTGGGGGGCTTCTATGGTGTGGATAGGGGCTCTGAGGATGGACAGAGGGGGTTGTGAGGGGGAAAAGAGCAGAACGAGGCTTCTGTGAGTGAAAAGGGGGCCTGGGGATGGACGGGTACATCGTGGAGGGGAACTTGAGGGCTGGAAAGAGGGAAAGAGGGCTTTTGTAGGGCGGAACAGGGGGTCTGGGAGTGGACAGGGGGGTCGTGTGGGGGAAAACAGGGGCGAGTTGGGTCTCTACTGGGAGGAAAGGGGCTCTAGGAGTGGAGAGGGGGTGGCAGGGGAAATCCGGAGGGTTATGGGGGGGCGTCTA
>NW_011156942.1:0-458 GCF_000146605.3 Meleagris gallopavo | reverse complement strand
AATGAGACTCAAATGGCCATGGAAACCAATTCCAGACCAGCCATCCGGTGAGCAGGGCTGTGCAGGGGACAGCAGCATGGGGAAGTGGAGCAGGAGGCTGCTTCTCAGGTGTTTCCCATCTGCCTTGCAGATGGACAACCCAACACAAATGGGAACAGATGATCCCGAGGCCCTGAGGGCAATAGGAACATCTGGAGTTCCTTTCCTCCAAAAAAAGATAAGTCAGTCCCAAAATGGAGCCTGTCTTGCTCCAAAAAAATCCCTAAAAATCTCCCGTGTTCTTCGCCCAAATCTTTTTCCACTGCTTGGCTGACTCCTGACCACACTGCAGGTGCTGGCACCACACCACCTGACTGCAGTGGCTTTGTCAACGCGGCCATGCTGGCAGAATGAGACTCAAATGGCCATGGAAACCCAATTCCAGACCAGGCCATCCGGTGAGCAGGGCTGTGCAGGGG
>NW_011156941.1:0-304 GCF_000146605.3 Meleagris gallopavo | reverse complement strand
TCTGTGGGGAGATGCTCAGGTGGAATTGCCTTCCCCGCCCCAGCAGCCTGTTTGTGTCCATGTGATGCCCGGTGGAGAGAAGCCTGGTGTTCTGTGAGTAAGCCTGGCAGACGGAATAATGGTTCTGGCCTTTTGGGCAAGTGTGTGAGGAGAGGTCTTTGGACAGGCTGTCCTTTTGTTGCTTGTTTTTTGTTTTTTTTTTTGCAGGGAAATGCCATTTCAGTTGTTAGTTGCGATGGTTGTTGGTGGTTGTTTGCAAAATATTGGTCATGTAGACAAGCAGTGCTCTCGCACCAAAGAAGTG
>NW_011156940.1:2291-2791 GCF_000146605.3 Meleagris gallopavo | reverse complement strand
AAAACAAACCAAAAAGACTTTCATGGGAAAGAAATTGCCCGGATTACACTTTGTGTTGTTTGTTTTTCTTTAACGATTTGAAAGGAAAGCAGTGCTAAGGCAACAGAACTTCTCTAAGCACTTTTCTGCTGGTTTAAATTAGTTAAATTATTTCGTATAAATTAGATATAATTCTACCTTTCCGATATGTATAAAAATTGATGAAGCTGCATGGTTTAAAATAGGAAATCCACGTTATAAAAAGTCATTAAAAATTCTGTACAAAACCACAACAAAATAATTCGGCACGGGAAAGGTAACAAGTAGTAAAACGTTGGTTGAAAAATAGAGATCTCATATATATTTTGTAATTGGCCCATCGCGAGGTTAAAAATTGCATAGATCCGAATTATTGCTGGCAGCCCCGCTCGGCGGCGGCGCTCACTCGTGGAAGATGGCGCTGAGCTGCGCGCTCAGGACACGCTCGTGGTGCGGGTGCCCCTCGTAGGGCGCCAGGCCGT
>NW_011156940.1:0-337 GCF_000146605.3 Meleagris gallopavo | reverse complement strand
CGGCTCCGGAGGGCTTCGAGAGAGCCGTGACCGCCGGGGATGGGGAAGCCGAGGCCGAGCTGCGAAACTCCTCTCGGTGTCCCGAGCTCTAAATAGCTCCCGGGGAAATCTCGGGGGTTCGCGGCATTATCTTAATTAAGATAATTGATTCATATTGCACCTGCGAGAGTGCGGGAGGAGGATGCCTCTTCCCCAAATAGCTCGGAGCTACGGCGAGCGGGAGCCGCGCTCCTCACTTAGCGCGTGATTTACAGCCGGGAGCTCTCCGACGTGCTGCTCGCCTCCGCCGCTCTCTGCCCGTGCAGCCGAAGGTGCTGAAAACCGCTCCGAATGTCAC
>NW_011156938.1:0-464 GCF_000146605.3 Meleagris gallopavo | reverse complement strand
AGAGCAGAATGCTTACAGATCCATGTGTCACAGAGGTACTGGTGCCATGGGCTGCATAGGGAGAGCCTAGAAAGAGCTGCATCCGTGTGCCAGCCTAATGCTCAGGAGAGTAGGATGGTGTGCAGAGGCTGAGGTAAGAGGGCAGGAGAGCGGGCCCGACTGGGTTGTCTGTTGAAGTAGACAGGATGAAAGGAGTGTTTGTGATGCAACTGCTTTTGCATCTCTTTCTTTGTGTTGGAGAGCCAGAGGCCGAGAGGAGATCATGACTAGAGCATGGAAGCCCGTGTCCTCTGCTGCTGAGCTGGAGAGATGTTCCATTTTCGACATGGACATTTGTGCTGGGAGATTTAGTCAAAAAGGACAGTGGGATTGTTGCATGATGGGCAGGTGGTACAGGGAACTGGCATTGTGACGGCATGGGCATGTCACAGAAGGCAGAATGCTTTCAGATCCATGTGGCACAC
>NW_011156937.1:0-545 GCF_000146605.3 Meleagris gallopavo | reverse complement strand
CAACAATTGCAAATTGATTTTTTTTCAGAACTGCCAGGAAAGAAGGGTTTCGGTATATGCTAGTTTTAACCAATACCCTTTGAGGGTGACCAGAAGCATTCCTTGCAGGACCAATAAAGCCAAAGAAATAACCAAGGTATTGTTGCAGGAGATTATTTCAAGGTTTGGGTGTCCTGCAACAATACCCTTCAACCAGGGAACTCAGTTTATTGCAGAGATTGTCCAACAGGTTAGCAAGCATTGGCAATAAATTGGCAATTGCACTTGCCACACAGAACACAGGCGAGTGGTCAGGTGAAAAAGATGAACCATCTAATTAAATCACAGATTGTAAAACTGGGCCGGGAATCTGGACTGTCCTGGCCACAGTTGTTGCCTTTGGCTCTCCTTAGGACCAGAATGAAACTTAGAGCCAAAGAAGGGTTAAGTCCTTTCAAAATACTGTACAAAGGGCCTTATGTTGTACAAACGGGGATCTCTACCCAACTAGGGAGTGAAACACTAACTGAGCATGTGATAAGTCTACAGGAATAACTTTGGGAAAT
>NW_011156936.1:0-373 GCF_000146605.3 Meleagris gallopavo | reverse complement strand
CCCAGCAGAGAGCAACCTGGCTGGCTGACGAGCAACCCAGTGAGCAGGGCCATGCAGGGAAGGGCAGAGAACCGAAGCAAGGTTGCGGTTGCTTCTTTGTTTCTTCCTCTCTACCTTGCAGGTGCATGTTGAGACACTGTCTGTACCAGACCAAGGGGAACAACAGTTCTGAACCCTACAGAATGGAGGACACACTCTTCAAAAAAGATAAGTCAGCCCCACACAAGACCTGCTCCGAGTCCTACAGGACTCTGGCAGCTCCCTACCTTGCCCCAGCGGCTCCCAATCATTTCTACCTGGTTTAACGTTACGTGGTCACACAGCAGGTGCTGGCACCACACCTACCAATGGCAGTGGGGATGGTGACACTGGC
>NW_011156935.1:0-526 GCF_000146605.3 Meleagris gallopavo | reverse complement strand
CCAAGTGTCTCATCAGGTACTCCAGTGTCCTGGAAAACAACACAGGCAATGTTCAGCACCAAGGAGCACGCCGTGCTGCCATTCACAAAGCAAACCTCAATTCATGCTGGTTCTTGTTATTGCTACTGTCACTGAAGACCAAGTAGATCCAACTTGACTCAGTGCCACGCTGCAGCACCAAGGCCCAGCACAGCACAGCCGCAGCCATCAGCTGCACCAAGCGTGCCCCCGTGCCCAGGAACTGAGCCAATAAATTCACCCCGTGTAGCCTTCAACCGCTTCAGCACACACAGGCATCGTGTTGCAGCGTGACACAAAGCCTGGAATGGCACCAATGCCCTCTGAAGTGCAGCAGGGCTGAGCTCAGCAGGCTGAGGGCAGCACTGACCTGTAGTGAGGAGCGGGCAGCTGCTGGATGACGTCCTGCATTCTGGCCAGCCGCTCCTCATCTGTAGTGGCACAAACAGCACCCTGGAAGAGTACAGAAAGGGAGTAAGACAAATCAGGCTAGAAACCTGCCACAGGG
>NW_011156934.1:0-663 GCF_000146605.3 Meleagris gallopavo | reverse complement strand
AATGTCATATTTTGGGGGGAAAAACTGGTATTCTGGGAGAAAATTTATTTCTGAGAGAAAACTGCAATTTCGTGGAGAAAACGCCATGTTCTGGTTGAATATGGTATTTCTGGGAGAAAAGTGCAGTTCCTGGCAGAACATGGCGTACGTTTGGGGAGAAACGTAGGAATTTCTGGGAGAAAATGGCGTATTTTTGCGAGATAACTGGTATTTCTGATAGAAAATGTAATATTTTTGGGGAGAAAAACTCCTATTTCTTGGAGAAAAATGTCATATTTTGAGGAAGCAAAACTGGTATACCTGGGAGAAAAAGTCATGTTTCTGGGCAGAGAACTGGTATTTCTGGGAGAAAATGCCGTATTTTTGGGGACTAAACTGGAATTTTCTGGTAGAAAACGTTGTGTTTGTCAGGAGAAAACTGGTATTTCTGGCACAAAATATCCTATTTCTGGGAGAAAGCTGTATGTCTGGGAGAAAACGTCATCTATTATTGGAGAAAACTGTTATTTCTAGGAGAAAATGTCATATATCAGGGGAGAATCCTGCAACTTCTGGGGAAAAATGTCATATTTCTAGGCAGACGACTGGTGTTTCTGGAAGAAGATGTCATGTTTCTGGTTGAAAAATGTCATATTTCTGGGAGAAAACGGCCGTTCCTGGCAG
>NW_011156933.1:0-481 GCF_000146605.3 Meleagris gallopavo | reverse complement strand
CTCCTTGCTCGGAGCACATGGCTGCACTCTGTGCACCATGTTGCTTACCACCAGAGAAGGCTCAGCTACCCAACACCATTTTTTGTCTTCCATCTTGTCTGAGAACTGCTCATTATGCACAGCCCTCATCTTTGCTTTGCTTTGGTGAGTGGGGACTGCCATTGCTTCCTCAGTCCCACACACCCCTTCCCATCCCACACTGCCATGGCAGATCAGGTTCTGGACCACCTGAGGACCCAAACAGCCAGGAGTCTTTGGGTCCTGACGAGATGAGTCCCAGAGTTCCGAGGGAATTCACCGCTGCAGTCACCGAGCCACTCTCCATGGTATTTCACAAGTCGAGGCAGTCAGGTCAAGTCCCTGCTGAGGAGAAAAAAGGTGACAGCACACCTCTCAGGAAGGATAGAAAGTGTGACGCGGGGAACTACCAGCATGTCAGTCTCACCTCTGGGCTGGTCACGGATCATGGAGCAGATCATCC
>NW_011156932.1:0-662 GCF_000146605.3 Meleagris gallopavo | reverse complement strand
GGGACTTCTTGTTGCCCCTCATTGGCGCCGGTGACCGTGGTCTTACTGAGGGCCCCCTCCCCCTGGACTTAGGGGGTGCTTCTTGTGGATCTTGGAGCCACTCCTCTGGACCTCTCTCCTCTTCTTTCTTCTCTTCTAACTGAGTCGAGATTCGTTTCATTTTCCGTCCTCTTACAGGGGCAAGTGACATCAATTGTGGTGCTTCCTGTAGTTGATCAGGTTGGTCAGTTCCAATGCTCTCATCCTCCAGTTCAGCTCGGAGCCTGTCTCGTTCGATTATGAGAGTATCTAGCTCAGATTGGAGGGTGTCTTGTTTGAGATTGAAGACTGTTGAGTTTGGATTGCAGGGAGTCTCTCTCAATTCGGAGGGCATCTCTCTCAGATTGGAGGCTGTTTCTCTCGACCAGGAGACTCTCTCGCTCATTTTGCACTGTTTCCCTGAGACTCTCCTTTTCAATTTCACAAACTCTCTCCCTCTCCAGGATAGTATTGAATAAGGCCCGGTAAGCATTAGCCAGGCCCCAAACAATTTGGGCCTCCTCAGATCTTCCTGAGCCACGACATTCCTGTCTCAAATATCTGTTTAAATTTTCAGGGTCTTTCAGGTGTTCTGGAGTAAAGTTCCATGACACCGAAGATTTCCATCTCTCTAAAGTCTCACC
>NW_011156931.1:0-603 GCF_000146605.3 Meleagris gallopavo | reverse complement strand
AAAACTGGTATTTGTGGTGGAAAATGTCGTATTTTTGTGCTAAAACTGTCACTTGTTGGAGAAAATACCATATTTTGGGGGAGAAAACTGCCATTTCTGAGAGTTAAATAGCACATTTCCGGGAGAAAACTGGTATTTCTGGTAGAAACGCTGATTTTGTTGTGAGAGAACTGGTATTTCTGTTCCAAAATGTCATATTTCATGGAGAAATCTGCTATTTCTGGAAGAAAACGTGATATTTCAGGGGAGAATCCTGCAATTTCTGGGTGAAAATGGCGTATTTTGGGGGGGGAAACGTGCCGTTTCTGAGAGAAGATGTCCTATTTTCGGAGGGAAAACCGGTATTTCTGTGAGAAAATGTGATATTTCTGGGAGAAAACTGCAATTCCTGGCAGAAAATGTCACTATTCTTGGGAGAGAATCCTTGTATTTCTGGTAGGAAACGTTGTGTTTGGGTGAGAAAACTGGTATTTCTGGAACAAAATGTAACATTTCAGGGAGAAAGCTGGTATTTCTGGGTGAAAATGTGATATTTCTGGGTAGAATATTGCAATTTCTGGGTGAAAATGGCGTATTTTTGGGGAAAATCTCCACTTTCTTGGA
>NW_011156930.1:0-767 GCF_000146605.3 Meleagris gallopavo | reverse complement strand
AAATCACCTCCCTCTCCCTGCTGGTCGCTCCTCTTTGAATGCAGCCCAGGATCTAGTTGGCCTTCTGGGCTGCAAGTGCACACTACTGGCTTATGTCCAGCTCTTTGTCCACCAGGATCCCCCGAGTCCTCCGCAGGGCTGCTCCCAAGGGCTTCTACGCCCAGTTGGTACAAGCATCTGGGTTTCCCCTTCATCAGGGACATCAACAGTGGGGTTGAGTGCACCCTAAGGACACCAAGCTGTGGGGTGCAGTGACACAGCAGAGGGACGGGATGCCATCCACAGAGACCTCAACAGGCTGAGCAGAGGTCACAGATCCAAGTGCAGGGTCAGTAGCTGGGATGAGGGAACACCCACCACCAAAACATGCTAGGGGATGAAAGGACTGAGCGTAGTCCTGCTCCATAAGGCCTGGGAGTACTGGTGGGTGGGAGCTGGACACAAGCCAGCAGTGGGCCCTTCCAGCCCAGAAAGCCAACCGTATCCTGGGCTGCATCCAAAGATGCGCAGTCAGCGGGCGAAGGGAGGAGATCCCCATCCCTCTGCTCTGCGCTGGTCAGGCCTCACCGGCAGTGCTGCGTCCAGATGTGGAGTCCTCAGTGCAGGGAGACATGGAGCTGTGCGAGTGCATCCAGAGTACAGCCACAAACACGAACCCAAGGATGGAACCCCCTCTCCTGTAAGCAAGGAGAGCTGGGCTGTTCAGCCTCCTGGAGAAGTGAAGGCTCCAAGGGAACCTGGTAACAGCCTTTCAATACCTAAAGGAA
>NW_011156929.1:0-762 GCF_000146605.3 Meleagris gallopavo | reverse complement strand
CTATCCCACACTTCCTCAGCTTTGTTATAAGGATGTCGTGGGAGACAGTATCAAACGCCTTTCTAAAATCAAGGTAGATTACATCTACCGCTCTTCCCCCATCCACCCAGCATGTGACAGCATCATAGAAGGCCACCAAGTTGGTCGAGCACGACCTCCCCTTGGTGAACCCATGCTGACTACTCCTGATAACCTCCTTTTCTCCCAGTTGTCTGGAGATGGTATCCAGCACAAGCTGTTCCATCACCTTTCCAGGGACAGAGGTGAGGCTGACAGGCCTATAATTACCCAGGTCTTCCTTCTTGCCCTTTTTGAAGACCGGAGTGACATTGGCTATCCTCCAGTCTTCAGGGACCTCCCCTGTTGTCCAGGACCTCTCAAAAATGATGGAGAGCGGTTCAGCAATGACCTCCGCCAGCTCTCTCAGCACACGTGGATGCACCCCATCAGCTCCCATGGACTTGTGGACCTTAGTACTGCCTAGGCGCTCACGCACGTCCTCTTTCCTGACTAAAGGGAAGTCTCCCATTCCCCAGACCCTCTCACTAACCTCCAGGGTGTGGGATTCCTGCGGAAGAGCCTTTTCACTGAAGACAGAAGTAAAGAAGGCATTCAGTATCTCTGCCTTCTCAGCATCCCCCGTTACGAGGACCCCCCCTCACTTAGTAAGGGGCCCACATTCTCTCTAGTTTTCCTTTTGCTATTAACATACTTGAAGAAGCCTTTTTTATTATCCTTTATCACTTTAGCCAGATTCAATTC
>NW_011156928.1:0-579 GCF_000146605.3 Meleagris gallopavo | reverse complement strand
CTGTGAGGTCCCATCTGCAGCGTCCAGGTCTGGAGCCCCCAGTACAAGACAGACAGGGAGCTGTTGGAGAGGGTCCAGAGGAGCCACAAGGATGATCAGGGGGCTGCAGCACCTCCCCTACGAAGGCAGGCTGAGGGAGCTGGGCTTGTTCAGCCTGCAGAAGAGGAGGCTGTGGGGTGACCTAACTGCAGCCTTTCAATACCTTAAGGGAGCCTACAAACAGGAGGGGAATCAACTCTGTGAAAGGGTAGAACAGCAGGACAAGGGGAAATGGTTTGAAGTTGAGGGAGGGAAGATGTAGGTTGGATGTCAGGGGGAAGTTCTTCGCAGAGGGAGCGGTGAGGTGCTGGAACAGCTGCCAGAGAGGCTGTGGATGCCCCGTCCATCCCTGGAGGTGTTCAGGGCCAGGCTGGATGGGGCCCTGGGCAGCCTGGGCTGGTATGAAATGGTTTGTGGCCGTGCCTGTGGCGGGGGGGCTGGGAGATTTGTGATCCTGAAGGTCCCTTCCAACCCGGGCCATCCTGTGATTCTGTGCCTCCACGGTGACAGTGACAGTGAGAACTTCGGGGACAGGCGGTT
>NW_011156927.1:0-500 GCF_000146605.3 Meleagris gallopavo | reverse complement strand
GCTGCAATTAAGCACGCCGAGCGGGTAAAGCCTCTCCAGTGTGGAGGACGGTGGCTGAAATGTAAACACAGGGATGCTGAGCTTCCCACAAACCCGCCAAGTCAAGTGTCACGTGCTTTCCTTTTTGTTGGTAGATCTGCAGTTTCATCAGTTTTTCCTCCAGTTCTCCAGGACCTTGACTAAGGACATCCCCTTTCCTACACCAGATATATTTCCCATTTTTAGCGTGCTTCCAAGCCTGAACTGAGGAGTGGAAACTGAAGACTCGCTGGTCCTCGCACCTCCCATCCCCAAAGTCCCACTGAACTCACCCACTGCTGGCAGCCGGACGCTTTGAGGCAGGGGGGTCTGACGGCCATCACCTATAGGGTCCCACCTGGGTCTCCAGAAACCGTTGCAGCAGTCGCACTAGAAAAAAGTTGCATTAGAAAATACCAGGCTCCTAAATCAATGCACCTGGATGATTCAGAAAACAAAGCTTCAAGGTGGGATCTCAAAGC
>NW_011156926.1:0-615 GCF_000146605.3 Meleagris gallopavo | reverse complement strand
CCGTCAGCAGCGATCAGCAGTGTTTCTCGCTTGCCGAGAACGGGCCACTTCAGCCGGCTGCTTTTCTCCGACGAGTGAGCGGGCTCCTGTGCGCGCATCGGAAAGGAGCGGTTTGCACTTCGCCTTGGCTACATGCAGAATGCACTACGCCTACCTCTGAATACTATGTCTCTGTCTTTATTTCGTGCGACAGTTCATTCTAGTGAGGTTTCCACGGCTACACATCTGCATTCAGAGAGGAAAGAGTGGAAAGGAAAACCCTCTCTAATAAGACACCTGGAAGTTCGAGGAGCGACAGCTGTAGTGCTCTCAGGGAGAGCATTTCAGAAAGTGTGGAGAGATCCTTTCAGGACTGCGGAGAAAAAAACCCCCACTCGCAGGTAGTGCAGGAGGCTGAATTCGCACTTGTCGGCATCGGAATCGCACTCCTGCACTCTCACGAGCAGAAAGCGGCATTCGCGCTGAACCGCTCCGGAGACTTTGCCGTAGCTGGCCGAGAAATAGCGTTTCTCCCCGAATGCAGCTTTGAGCTGTCAGCAGCGGTCTCGTGTTTCTCGCTAGCCGAGAACGAGCCACTTCAGCCGGCTGCTTTCTCCGACGAGTGAGCGGGCTCCT
>NW_011156925.1:0-592 GCF_000146605.3 Meleagris gallopavo | reverse complement strand
AGATATGCCAGTTTTTCATCCTCAAAAATATGACATTTTCTCCAAGAAATAGGAGTTTTCTCCCAAAAATATAACATTTTCTCTCAGAAATACCAGTTTTCTCGCCAAAAATACGCCATTTTCTCCCAGAAATTCCACGCTTCTCCCCAAAAGTACGCCATTTTCTGCCAGGAACTGCACTTTTCTCCCACAAATCCCATATTTCAACCAGAAACATGGCGTTTTCTCCACAAAATTGCAGTTGTCTCTCAGAAATATATTTTCTCCCAGAATACCAGCTTTTCTCCCCAAAATATGACATTTTCTCCCCGAAGTTGCAGTATTCTCCCCAGAAATATGATATTTTCTACCAGAAATCCCCGCTTTCTCCCAGAAATACGAGAGTTTCTACGACAAATCTCAGGTTTCTCCCTGAAAATACGGCATTTTTCTGCAAAAAATGGCACTTTTCTCCCAGAAAAATGTCGCTATCTCCCAGAAATACCCATTTTCTCCACAAAAATAAAACATTTCCTCCCAGAAATACCAGTTTTCTCCCCAAATTATGACATTATCTCCAAGAAATAACACATTTCTCCCCAAAAGGTCAGAT
>NW_011156924.1:0-383 GCF_000146605.3 Meleagris gallopavo | reverse complement strand
AGGTGCCTGGAATTGGAGCATTAACACTTGAACTCCCAGTACACTACATGATGTTTTGATGAGGAATACTGAGAACCAAAACAAACCATAAAACCATGACACATGTGCAAGGAATTACGAGTAGCACAGCCTGGCCACAGGCAGGCTAAGTTAGAGAACAGCTCCATAGAGATTTCTGAGATGTCCCCAGGGCAGCACTCAGCGTAACTGAGCGTGTGCACCTCTCTCCTGGCTGGTGTCTCTGCTGGGGGAAGAGGGGCTCTGCCTGCTGACCGATCCCAGAAGGATCAGCTCTTCTGACTTCCCTCCGATGGTTGCTTCCCTCATCTTCCCCCTCTCCTCAGCTGTTTTTATACCACGTTTTACCCTACAGGCAGAGCTTG
>NW_011156923.1:0-365 GCF_000146605.3 Meleagris gallopavo | reverse complement strand
GGAGCCCAGGCAATCCTTCAACTCCATCAGGCTGCAAAATGAAATCAGAAGAGACGCAGAACGTAATTTAAAACACAACAAGGATGCACACAATGCCCTTAAAAACACCCACCGCATGGATGCAATTAGCCCTATTAATTACAGCCATGCAACTTGAGATCCTCCAGAAAAGCAGAGCTCACAGCTCTGAAAGAAAGCAGGAATCACTCACCCCATTCTAAGGGCTCACCCCACACCCCAAAGGAAGCAGTCTCCAGATTCAGATGCTGCTCTTACACCTAGCAGCCCTTCAGTGCACATGCCATCCCCCAAAAAGAGAAGATCACAGCCCTGAAAGAAAAAAACGAACCACTTACCCATTCCAA
>NW_011156922.1:0-624 GCF_000146605.3 Meleagris gallopavo | reverse complement strand
TCCCACCATGTCTCTGTGATCGCAATGAGACCATGGCCTCGCGACCGCACGCAGAACTCCAGCTCTTCCTGTTTATTCCCCATGCTACACGCATTAGTATATAGGCACTTAAGAGAAGCAGCATCCCCCCACCCCTCTCCAAGCCTTTGAACTCCACTGTCTCCACCCATCAAGTTCTGTTTGGAGCCTCGAACTGCCCCCTCAGTCCCAGCGGTCCTCATTTTGTCCCCTTCCCCCTTCATACCTAGTTTAAACCTGTCAATAAGTCCTGCCAGTTCCTCGGCTAGAACCCTGGGAAAGTCCCCATGGAGACAGGCTGCATCCATCTGCAGCCATCATGCCAGGTGCCGAGTAAATTGCCCCATGATCAAAAAAACCAAAACTCCTGCGTTTGCACCAACTCCTAAGCCATTTGTTCAAGAGATGGGTTTTTAGGCTCATCCCAGTATCGTTTCCTGCCACTGAAGGTACAGATGTAATGACCACCTGCACACCTGTTCCTTCAACTACCCGTTTCATTGTTGTTATTGCAAATCCACATCAATTGACATCAGCAGTAATGAGACTGGAAGATATTTGCCAGATGAGTATGGACCTATTTTTCCCGGGTGCACACCAGGCAGA
>NW_011156921.1:0-607 GCF_000146605.3 Meleagris gallopavo | reverse complement strand
AACGGGGAGGATGCGGGACGTCCTCGTCACGGCTGAGGCGCTGGGGCCACGACGGAGCCCAAGGCGGGGAGAGCTGACAGCAGCACAGCACTCGCACGGCCCGAGCAGCCGGCCAGCTCCTGGTGAGCCGTGTGCGGGCAGCTCTGGGCTCGTGGGACTGCCCAGGCCACGCAGAAACTACAGCTCACCTTGAAAGAGCTTTGCCTAGGTTCTCCTTCCCGCTGATCCTCTCCAGGAAGTCGTAGTAGAACTTGATGTGCACTGCTGTTCCCTCGATGAGGAGCACTCCTATGTCCTTCAGGACAAAGGCGATGTCCTCCCCCTTCCTCAGGCAGTGGGAGACGAGGGACGTTGTGCCAAATATGCAGGCCTTCCCAGTCTGCCGGCTCACAGCTGCGGCCGCGGCCACCTCAGCGTATTTGAGGGCCTCCAGCTCCTTGTGGCCTGGAAAACCACACGGCAGAGTTTGTCGTGCTGGAAGCGGCTCTTCCATGGCTGCTTCCCAAGTGCTGCTCATTGCAGTCGCCACCCAGGACAGCCCCGTATTCGGACGGGCTCCATGGAGGGAGGGCGAGGTTTGCTTTTGGGAATGGAGGCGATGGCTCCG
>NW_011156920.1:0-421 GCF_000146605.3 Meleagris gallopavo | reverse complement strand
ATCCCCCAAAAAGAGAAGATCACAGCCCTGAAAGAAAAAAAGAAACCACTTACCCCATTCCAAGGATCAATACTGCCTCACACTCTCAAGTGAAGGAAGCAGCTTCCAGGTCCAAATACCTACCAGCCCTTAAGTACGCTCAGGGTTCCCTGCTAAAAAAAGAGAGAGAGCAGCTCCACAATGGAGGAGAAAAAAATAATAATAAAAAAAAAATCACTCACTCCATCACCAAAGAACAAGGCATACTCCAAAGGAAGCACTCCCCAGGTTCAGATGCTGCCCCTACTCTTCCCAGCCCTTACATGGGATCAGGGAGGGGTGGAGCCTGGCTCTGCCCCACTCCACAGCCAAACTGCCCCCAGCTGTGCTCGCAGGGCTGCACCCCGCCCCAGGTGCGGGTTCCACAAAACAGGAGGGCAAG
>NW_011156919.1:0-317 GCF_000146605.3 Meleagris gallopavo | reverse complement strand
AATATCATATTTTTGGGGAAAAATCTACTATTTCTTGGAAAAGGTGTCATATTTAAGGGAAGAAATCTGGTATTTCTGGAGAAAATGACATGTTTGGGGATAAAATAGGTATTTCTGGTGAAAAACGTAGAGTCTTCGGTGATAAAACTGGAATTTCTGGGGCAGAATATCATATTTTGGGAGAAAGCTACTATTTCTCGGAGAAAACGTCATATTTCTGGTTGAAAAACGGTATTGATGGGAGAAAACGTCCTATTTCTGGTTGAAAAATGGTATTTGTGGGAAGAAACTGCAGTTCCTGGCAGAAAAAGGCATAT
>NW_011156918.1:0-471 GCF_000146605.3 Meleagris gallopavo | reverse complement strand
GCTGGCAGGAAGGGGCAATCCTGGCTTTCTGACAACCTGCCTCATGTCTCAGCTGCCATTCCTCATTCTTAGCTATCTCTATCTCTACTTTTCCTCTGATTTATTCTTTCCTATGATCCTATGAGATACGAGTTTCCTCAGAACCGTTTCATTCTCTGCTAGAAAATAAGGTACGTGCCTTGCAGGAACTCAAACAAACACGGGATTATGTGAATCCTGTACTGCAGAGCCTCTGCTCAGAATGATCTCATTTCCCTATTTAAACATTCATTAAAGATTTCTGCATCTTAGTTCAAGTCTTCAATATTCTTTTCGACCGTGTGTGGCCTCCAGAGATGCCCAGAGAGAGTGGCTTTGCTCCTGGCGGGTAAGGATGAATGTTTGTGGAGATCCTTCTCCATTCCCAGAAGAATGAGAGGGTATGAGATACTGCAGAGGCTTGTCTCTTCAGCATTGTCTCTTGCAGCTGAA
>NW_011156917.1:0-778 GCF_000146605.3 Meleagris gallopavo | reverse complement strand
GGGGCCATTCTGTGATTCTGTGACTAGGAAAAGGGCGTTACAACGGAGGTGTGATGGTGGGAGGGACTGGCACAGCAGAGAGGTACTATAAAGGAAGGGAAGAAGATTGCTCCCCCATATCAGAAGATTCCAGGTGCAGAGGAAAAAGCATCACCAAGGAGGGACCTCCAGAAGGAGATCCTTCCCCAGCTGCAGTCAGCCCTTGCATGAGCTCTGAGAGAGGTGCAGCCAGGCTCCAGCCCTTCCGTCACACAGCTGAATTGCCTTCACCTGTGCTCCCAGGGCTGAGCAGCTCCTTTCTGCAGGTGCTCCACCAGTGCTTCAGGCTGGGACTCAACAGATCCCATGCATATGTGAAAGTATTTTGTTTTGTTTCTTTTCTAGGGAGATTGAAAAGCCAAGAGGTTCTCTGCCCTTGCTCCTGCGCTTTGTTCCTGCCTCCACCTGCCACCAGCGTGCAGCCAGGAGAGGAGGGGCGCTCAGGAGCACGATGGGAGCCCTTCGTATCTGTTGAGTCTCCTGACCTTCCAGCTCTGCAGAGACATCTCGTGTCTCAGTGACAGTCTACAGCCCCCCGACCGGCCCAAAGGCCCGCTGCCTCTCTCTCCCCCCACGCCACACAGATGGGCCCCGCTGGGCACCGGCACCGCTGTCCCACCAGCGGATTCGTCGCCCGGCCCGCAATGAGTCTGTCAGCACCGCGTGTTTATTCGAGAGTGCCGGCCGGGCGCCCGGTGGTTTCCATAGGAGGAAGAAATGTTTCCCGAGGAGGGCCCTG
>NW_011156916.1:0-692 GCF_000146605.3 Meleagris gallopavo | reverse complement strand
TCCAGGAAAACGGGGCCCATCACGTGTGACAGTTTGCTGGCAAGACAAAACAGCATTGCTCCCAATACGCCCTCACGCCTCCTTCTGCAGGTCGGCTCTTACTACGGAGCATGACGTTAAGTGGTACGGAATATGCCCTTGCTTCAGCTTGGGCTGTGTTCCCCAGCAGCCTCCTCCACCTTCTTGTGCAAGCCCAGCCTCCTGGCATGAAGGAGAGCATAAGAAGCAGAAAGGTCCTCGGTTTCTGTGGAAGCAGTGCTCTGCTCCAGCACTTACGGGGCTGTGTGATCAGCAGTGTTTATGCCCCAGTTCCCAAAGCTGCATGACAGGTGCCTGCCAGGAGGAAAAGACCTCTGCCCTCGCCAGAGCCAGGACAATTCCCAAGCGTAGTGCAGTAGCACAAACGCAGAGTAGTACCACTGCACTTAGAGTGTCTACACTGCATCCGCTAGTACCGCCACGTAACATCGTGGCTTACGGGCCCTGAGTCTGCTGAGGCGTTTCCAAAGGAAGGCGCTCTACGGCTCCCCAAGGGCTCCGCAGCAGAAGGCTGCGGAGAGGAGGATGCTCTGCTTATGCACAGCGTTTCCACCTACGCAGAATGTAGCTACTCAGAATGCTCTCTGGGGAAATGCATCCTTGGATTAACAGCATCATCCGGGCCGCACGCTTGCCAGTAAAAACACCTGCGT
>NW_011156915.1:0-551 GCF_000146605.3 Meleagris gallopavo | reverse complement strand
TTAGGAGGCAGCTTTTCACGCACAGGGTGGTGACGCACTGGAATGTGTGCTTGAGAGTCACTTCCAGGATGATCTGCTCCATGATCCGTGACCAGCACAGAGGTGAGACTGACATGCTGGTAGTTCCCCGCGTCACACTTTGTATCCTTCCTAAGAGGTGTGCTGTCACCTTTTTTCTCCTCACCAGACTTGACTTGACCTGACTGCCTCGACTTGTGAAATACCATGGAGAGTGGCTCGGTGACTGCAGCGGTGAATTCCCTCGGAACTCTGGGACTCATCTCGTCAGGACCCAAGGACTCCTGGATGTTTGGGTCCTCAGGTGGTCCAGAACCTGATCTCCCATGGCAGTGTGGGATGGGAAGGGGTCTGTGGGACTGAGGAAGCAATGGCAGTCCCCACCTCACCAAAGCAAAGCAAAGATGAGGGCTGTGCATAATGAGCAGTTCTCAGACAAGATGGAAGCGAAAAATGGTGTTGGGTACCTGAGCCTTCTCTGGTGGTAAGCAACATGGTGCACAGAGTGCAGCCATGTGCTCCGAGCAAGGAGC
>NW_011156914.1:0-483 GCF_000146605.3 Meleagris gallopavo | reverse complement strand
AGAAAAGACGTCACGCTGTTTTTTCCGGGGGTGCTCTCCTGCTTGCAGGAGGCCCAACATTGCAATTGCAAATAGAATCTGCTTTATCAGAGAAACCGTCCTAGAGAATTATTTGTGTATTTCCGACACCTTCCTTCCCACTGCTTCCCTCCTCCCTCCCTCCCTGCCTCCCTCCTTACGTCCCGACCAGCCCGGCTCTCAGTGCGCTGTCCGGCCCCCCGTCTTCCCCGTCCCGTATCCCCACGTTCTGCCCACATCCCAGCGTGTCGCTGCAGCTCCCCGCGGATCTGCCAGCCCACAGCCCCGCTGCCAGCCGCGAGCCGCGGAGCGGAGCGGAGCGGAGCTCTGCCCTCCCCCGCTCGCTCCCCCAGCTCCCCAGGAGATCCCTGCGGGCTCTCCGTTCCCCCCCGCTCTTCTTCGCCCCCCGCTGCCCCTCGAGCCCCGCTCGGGCTTCAGGCCGTGCGTGCGGGACGCGTTGCCGTG
>NW_011156913.1:0-597 GCF_000146605.3 Meleagris gallopavo | reverse complement strand
TCACCATTTCAGACGTGCGTATTGTTTTCCTGTATAACCAATTACTCCTCTCAAGCTCTTGTTCTCTAATGTGTCTTTTCTTCTTCTGCTCTTCTCCTCTTGTGCTCATCTCCTCATTGCTTTGCTGTCTTGCCTGTATCCAACCGTTTTCTCTATAGCACTTTTCATCTTCTGCACTTCTTTCTTACCTGCATCCTTTCTTCTTCTTCTCTTCTGCTCTTCTTTCTTTCTGTCTTGTCTGTATGCGCTCTTCTCCTCTTCTGCTCCTTGAGTGCTCTTGTCAGCATCCAATCTCTGCGCCACAGCTCTACGTCAGACTTCATTTTGGGGTGGAGGAAGGTACGTAGGGCCAGATTTGTACCAGAAAAGCTGTTGTGCTGTGCCCAGAAGGTGATGAAGAAGAGCCGTCAGGAGCCGGCAGCACAAAGGCAGCGTGTTTCTGCGAAGGCCACAGCGTAAGCACACGTGAACTTGGAAGGACTCCTTTGTACGTCTGCAGGAACTGGTTTTGAGTGGAGAATTTTCTGGAGTTGTTTCCAGTTGTTGCTCGGAGGAGCTGAGGCTTTTCTCCTCGTGTCTTTGCAGGAGAGCAGAGCG
>NW_011156912.1:0-320 GCF_000146605.3 Meleagris gallopavo | reverse complement strand
GGGGGGGGGGCGTGGCTCCACGAGGCCACTCCCACTCACCCCAACGCACACCAATGAGGCGGCGTGTCCTGTCTTAGCCCCGCCTAGTGGGTGTGGCCACACATAGCCCCTCCCCCCCCATGGCTCCCTCCCCATTCATCTTATGGCCACACTCTTCCCCAGTGGCGGTTCCCCCCTTTAGCCCCGCCCAATGGGTGTGGCCACACTTAGCCACACCCCCAATTACTCCTTTCCCATTCATCCCCAGCGGCTGCGCCCACTCCTATTGGTTCTTCCCCCACTTAGCCCCGCCCAATAGGCATTTCCACACAGGGCCCGAC
>NW_011156911.1:0-589 GCF_000146605.3 Meleagris gallopavo | reverse complement strand
ATCAGAAAGAACACTCACTTTCTAAGCATCACCGAGGCTTAGGAATCAGCTGTAGCAATGTTTTACAGAGGAGCACAGTTTAAGTCCTGGCCCTCTCCACTTCCCCTTTCTTGAGGATGGCTCTAGTTGGTATGGCACTGAGCACATCTTTCAACTCTGTGATCCACAGCTGTGACTTACTTAATGATCTCAATCAATCCTACTTAAACAGAAGAGACAAGAAGAGAAATATGCAAATGCACTTCTGGACCACATCTACTTGATAACTGGAATCGGACCATAAATGAGCCTCAGCATATCAACACCAATAACTTCCTTTTCATAGCAGCTATGAAAAATGGGGCAGTGGAGCTAGGGGGTAGTTTAAGGAATTTTATTTCACTCGAGTTACAACTGCAGAACGTGTAGCAAAAGTTGACAGTTCTCGTAAGAAAAGGAAACGTGCAGTGGGCATTTACACAAAGGGGGTGGTTAGAACTATCAGAGCTGACAAGATTTCTCAAATACAGCTGGGAAGGAGATCACAGATTGCATTTCCAAACTGAGTTTCTAAAGTGATGATTAAAGCCTCAGTACAACACTGTGGCTT
>NW_011156910.1:0-587 GCF_000146605.3 Meleagris gallopavo | reverse complement strand
GGTGTTGGGTAGCTGAGCCTTCTCTGGTGGTAAGCAACATCGTGCACAGAGTGCAGCCATGTGCTCCGAGCAAGGAGCACAGGTTTGTGCAAGAGGCCCGGATGCAGGGCAGTGCCTTCATGACTGTATTGTGTCCAACAGGTGGCAGCAGAGCTGCGGTGCTCCCAAGTGCCGTAACAACTGCACGGAGAGATGTGTTGGTCTCTGTGGAAACAGCAAGGAAGTGGAATGTGCATTTCCCGGCATGCCCCGGAACCTCACTTTGCTGACTGGTCATTGTCTGCCCAGCAGGTAAGGGCGATGCACACCCGCCAGCGTTTACCCATTCCAGAGCCCGGCACAATAGGGTTCCCCCAGAGCTCTGAATTGCGACTTCATGGTGCCCAGAAGGCTGCCTATCCTCTTTGTTCTGTGTCTTGCTTGTCTCTGGTCTTGCACTGTTTTCACTATTACATTCTCTTGTCCTCCTATTTTTGTGTTCCTTGCCCCATTCTCTTGGCCTAATGACCCCTTGGCTTTGTGTTGCCACATTCATGTCGGCATTCAGTTTTTGGCGTTCCCTGCCGTATTGTCTGGGCCGTCATCCT
>NW_011156909.1:0-692 GCF_000146605.3 Meleagris gallopavo | reverse complement strand
TGTAAAGGATTAATGCAGCAGAACACAAAGCTATGCAAGGAAAACTAACTTGAAAAAAGGAGGGATGAAAAAGAAACAGAACCAACAAAAAGGAAAAAAAACAAACAATAAAAACAAAATGGAAAGGAGCAGGAAAGGAAAATGTAGAGGGGGAAAAAAAGTAACAAAAAACTGGAAGGCAAAGCAAAGAAATACCAAGAAAGAGCAAAGACATAGAATGCAACATGATGGCAAAACAAAGGGTTCAAAGAAAGTAAAAAACAAGGAACTGCCATCCCAAATTTTTCAAAGGACAGAAGAAATAAATAAATAAATAGACAATAAAGAAAAAAAGCAAAGCAAAGCAGAAAGGAAACCAAAGCAAAGAGAGAAAACCATTAAGGAATGCAGAGCAGCGCAAAGAAAAGGTATGAAAGGAAAATAAAAGAGCAAAGCAAAGCAATGGACAAAGCAAGGGAAATAAAAGAAAAATCAATGAAAAAGGAAAGGAAACCAAAGAAAAATCATTTGAAAAGTAGAGAAATGAGAAGAAAAAAAAATAATGCCAAGAAAAGAGCAATAATGAAATGAGTGAAACAAAACGAGCAGTAAAAACATCCAAATTAGAATAAAAGAAGACAGAGCAAAGCAAAGCCATAAAGGCAAAGTTAAGAGGAAGCAGGCAGGCAAGCGAACAAGGATACAGACAGGGA
>NW_011156908.1:0-784 GCF_000146605.3 Meleagris gallopavo | reverse complement strand
GTACTTTTCTGATGTTTAGGACTCAACTCTTAATTTTACCCTTCCTATACTTCTCAAGATTGAGAATTCTACCAGGACATGATCACAGAACCCCAGGCTCCCTCTAATCTTGACCTCTCTAAAAAGTTCTTCTGCAATAGGCCCAGTGATGTGTCTCCTACAGTTGGGTCCTTTATCACCTGTACTAGGAAATTAGTACACTCCAGTAGTCTCATGGATTGCTTGCAGTTTGATGTGTTGCTTCTCCAACATATGTCCAGATGGCTGAAGTCATCTAGCAGGATCAAGGCATACACGCACTGTATTTCCTGCAGCTGAAGACAGAACTCTTCCATCCCCTCCTTTATTGTGTTGCTTGTAGTAGACACTGACCACAAAGTTTCTCTTGTTTGTTTGTTCAGTAATTTGTACCCATAAACTCAACCTGTGCATTGCTGTTCTTCAAAGACAGTTGTCAATCATTCTCATTTTTGTAGATTGCAACACCCACCTTTCTTTCCTTATCTGTTCTTTCTGACTAGCCATTGACTGCAGCAGTCCAATTGTGTGATTCAACCCATCACATTTCTGTTATAATAGAAACTACTTCTGACAGTGTGGTTGTTTAGTACTGTGTGTGCTTCTGGACTCCAACTATACAAAAAGGATGTTAAGATCCCTGAAAGCATCCAGAGAAGGGCAACAAAGCTGATAAAAGGGTTGGAAGGCATGTCTTGTGAGGAGAGGCTGGATACTCAGGATGCCCAGTCTGGAAGAAGGCTGAGAGGCAAAACCCTTGCTCTCA
>NW_011156907.1:0-412 GCF_000146605.3 Meleagris gallopavo | reverse complement strand
TCTCAAGCTGGATGGCTGTCATTAATAGGGCTATGTGCTAATTGTCATCCATGTCGGTGTTTTTTAAGGGTCATTGTGTGCATCCTTGTTGTGTTGTAAATTATGTTCTGCGTCTCTTCTGATTTCATTTTGCAGCCTGATGGAGTTGAAGGATTGCCTGGGCTCCTCCAGTCAGTGGTGTGAGATGTGTCCAGCAGGTAATGAACATCATGCACCCCATGTTGGTGCGCTGCTTGTATGCAGGTAGGTTTGCGATGTGATCCGACTCCCCCATGCTGACCATCCACAGCTAGATCAAGTTGCTCAGAGTCCGAGCCAGGCTCACCTTGAAAGGGCCAGCACATCCACCATGTCTCTGGCAACCTGTGCCGCTGCCTCAGCACCCTCACTGTACAAGACATTTTCCTTAGAT
>NW_011156906.1:0-695 GCF_000146605.3 Meleagris gallopavo | reverse complement strand
AGTCACCGAGCCACTCTCCATGGTATTTCACAAGTCGAGGCAGTCAGGTCAAGTCCCTGCTGAGGAGAAAAAAGGTGACAGCACACCTCTTAGGAAGGATAGAAAGTGTGACGCGGGGAACTACCAGCATGTCAGTCTCACCTCTGTGCTGGTCACGGATCATGGAGCAGATCATCCTTGAAGTGACTCTCAAGCACACATTCCAGTGCGCCACCACCCTGTGCGTGAAAAGCTGCCTCCTAATAACCAACCTAAACCTCCCCTGTCTCACTTGAAAACCATTTCCCCTTGTCCTATCGCTATCCACCCTCCTAAACAGCCGTTGCCCCCTCCTGCTTATGCGCTCCCTTCGAGTCTTGGAAGGCTGTCATGAGCTATCTCCAGAGCTTTCTCTTCTCCCACAGAAACAATCCCAGTTCCCTCAACATTTCTTTCTAAGAGAGGTGCTCCAGCCCTCTGATCATCTTCGTAGCCCTTCTCTGGACCTGCTCCAAAAGCTCCACATCATTCCCGTGCTGGAGCCCCAGGCCTGGACGCAGTGCTGCACATGGGGCCGCACCAGAGCCGAGACGAGGGGGACAATCACCTCCCTCTCCCCTGCCTGGTCGCTCCTCTTTGAATGCAGCCCAGGATCTAGTTGGCCTTCTGGGCTGCAAGTGCACACTGCTGGCTTATGTCCAGCTCTTTGTCCACCA
>NW_011156905.1:0-765 GCF_000146605.3 Meleagris gallopavo | reverse complement strand
CGCAAACCTACCTGCATACAAGCAGCGCACCAACATGGGGTGCATGATGTTCATTACCTGCTGGACACATCTCACACCACTGACTGGAGGAGCCCAGGCAATCCTTCAACTCCATCAGGCTGCAAAATGAAATCAGAAGAGACGCAGAACATAATTTAAAACACAACAAGGATGCACACAATGCCCTTAAAAAACACCGCATGGATGCAATTAGCACATAGCCCTATTAATTACAGCCATCCAGCTTCAGATCCTCCAGAAAAGCAGAGCTCACAGCTCTGAAATCAAGCAGGAATCACTCACCCCATTCTAACGGCTCACCCCACACACCAAAGGAAGCAGTCTCCAGATTCACATGCTGCTCTTACACCTAGCAGCCCTTCAGTGCACTTGCCATCCCCCAAAAAAGAGAAGATCACAGCCCTGAAAGAAAAAGAACCACTTACCCATTCCAAGGACCAATACTCCCCCACACTCTCAAGTGAAGGAAGCAGCTTCCAGGTCCAAATACCTACCAGCCCTTAAGTACGCTCAGGGTTCCCTCCTAAAAAAAAGAGAGAGAGCAGCTCCACAATGGAGGAGAAAAAGAAAAAAAAAATACACTCACTCCATCACCAAAGAACAAGGCATACTCCGAAAGGAAGCACTCCCAGGTTCAGATGCTGCCCCTATCTTCCCAGCCCTTACATGGGATCAGGGAGGGGTGGAGCCTGGCTCTGCCCCACTCCACAGCCAAACTCGCCCCCAGCTGTGCTCGCAGGGCTG
>NW_011156904.1:0-547 GCF_000146605.3 Meleagris gallopavo | reverse complement strand
CAGATATTTATAAACCTGGATCAGGTCCCCTCTCAGTCGTCTTTTCTCAAGGCTAAACAGACCCAGTTCGCTTAGCCTTTCTTCATAGGGGAGATGCTCCAGGCCCTTCACCATCTTTGTGGCCCTCCGCTGGACTCTTTCCAAGAGATCCCTGTCTTTTTTGTACTGGGGAGCCCAGAACTGGACACAGCACTCCAGATGAGGCCTCACCAGGAGAGCAGAGGGGGAGGATCACCTCCCTCGACCTGCTGGACACGCTCTTTTTAATGCACCCCAGAATGCCATTGGCCTTTTTGGCCACGAGGGCACACTGCTGGCTCATGGCCAACCTGTCGTCCACCAGGACGCCCAGGTCCCTCTCTGCAGAGCTCCTCTCCAGCAGCTCATCTCCCAGCCTGTATTGGTGCATGCAATTATTCCTCCCTAGGCGTAAGACCCTACACTTGCTTTTGTTGAACCTCATCCGGTTTCTTACTGCCCAGCTCTCCAGCCTGTCCAGGTCTCGCTGATGGCAGCACAGCCTTCAGGCGTGTCAGCCAATCCCTCC
>NW_011156903.1:0-617 GCF_000146605.3 Meleagris gallopavo | reverse complement strand
AATGCAGAACTCACTGGTTGCAATAAAAAACTAATTTTAATAGGGGTAGAAAAGGAAGAGAGAAATCATGATGATGGTCATATGGATGGTTCACAGGCCGGTTCTGTCTGGTTCTTTCACTGATGTGGTGGGGGGACCCGTGAAGCCATGCCCTGGGAAAGGGGAAAGGGGGGAAAATGGGGAATGGGTAGGGAGATGGGCCTAGGTAAAAAACCGGTAGCAACCATCTGAGGAGAAATGGTAATTTACTAAATAAAGATGTCAGAATGCAAAGAAATTCAGTGTTGCACAATGTAATATAACATAGCTGAAATTTAAGCTAATAAATCAATTACAATCAGAGTGTGTCCAAAACCAAAGTTCTTACTCTAATGCTGAAGTCAAGATGGCTGGGGAGCACACACGTTGCTGGGAGGAGCAGAAAGGGAAAAGAGAGGACTGCTCATTAACTGCCAACAGTTTTAACTTTCCCTCTGAATGGAAAACAGACAACAGAACAACACAAAGTCCTCTGGGGTACGTAGTGTGCAGTTCTTCTTCCCTTTGGGGAACCAGGTGTGTGGAACTATCCACGATCCATGCAACTGGATCACTAGCTCTTTTACTCTCAGTGTACC
>NW_011156902.1:0-463 GCF_000146605.3 Meleagris gallopavo | reverse complement strand
TTTGCCTTCCTCCAGAGAGGTGTTTTGTTCCGACTGGCAGCCACAGACTCCTTCTGGGCTGGCGACCCTGCAGGTGCATGCGTGGTGGAGGCAGCAGCATGCCCAGTAGCTACCCTTTCCTCCTCCCGGGCACGGATGCCAAGATTTTGGCCTCCTGCACACTCGGTGGTCATCTGTGCTTTGCCATGACCTTGTATTTTTTTGCATTTTCATGTTGCTGCAATGGGTGCTGCAGAGGCTGCATGGGTTGATGTTGGTTTCCTCGGTTTGTTTTCCATGTTGTTTTTCTGTGGTTTCTGCCTTGGTTTCCTGCTCCTTCTGCATTGCAATGCATTGGGTTTTTTTCCAGGGTTGTTTTATTTTCCCTTTTGTTTCTATTCTTGGAACTGCTTTTTCCTTTTCCTTGAGCGTATTCCCTCTGTTTGTGAGGATTTCTAAGTGATTCTGCTTTGCTCTCCTTGGT
>NW_011156901.1:0-389 GCF_000146605.3 Meleagris gallopavo | reverse complement strand
ACAAAATGACCTATTTTCGGAGGGAAAACTGGTATTTCTGTGAGAAAATGTGGTATTTCTGGGAGAAAACTGCAATTCCTGTCAGAAAATGTCCTATTTTGGGGGAGAATCCTGGTATTTCTGGTAGGAAACGTTGTGTTTTGGGTGAGAAAACCGGTATTTCTGGGAGATATTGCCATATTGTTGGGGAGACAACTGGTATTTTTGGTGAGAAAATGTAATATTTCAGGAAGAAAGGTGCAATTCCTGGGAGAAAACGTCATGTTGGGGGAGAAAACTGCCATTTCTGAGAGAAAATAGGCCTACTTGCGGGCAAAACTGGTATTTCTGGTAGGAAACGCTGAGTTTTTGGTGAGAAAACTGGCATTTCTGGTACAAAAACGTCCTAT
>NW_011156900.1:0-497 GCF_000146605.3 Meleagris gallopavo | reverse complement strand
GGGCCTGGTATGCTTCCCCCAGGCTGTGGTTTTCTGGGTGTTGGATGACGCCCCCAAACTGACACCCTGGGGGGCCGCTCCCAGCTCCTGAAGGACGGTGGAGGGGAGTGGGAGGGTGGTGATGATGCCCGGGGGGACGGGGGGCTGCTGGGCCGGTCGGCTTCCCCCAGGCAGCGGTTGTCTGTCTGCTGGACAATGTCCCCAAGGCTACACCCTGCTGGGCTCGCTTCCATCCCCTGATGGATGCTGGAGGGGAGAGCGAAGGCAGAGCTGGCGCTGGGGGCTGCCAGGCCTCTCAAGCTTCCGCGAGGCAGTGGCTGCCCCCAGGCTGACCCCCTGAGGGACCGCTCCCGACCCCCGAAGGATGGTTCTGGGGGCCGGGGTGTGTTGATGCCCAGGGCGGCCGGGGGCTGGCAGGGGCCGCCCTGGTGGTGCCGTGCGGCCGCTGGGCAGGTGGTCACGGTCGTTGGCATCATCTCCAGCTGCCAGGGCCCTTG
>NW_011156899.1:0-811 GCF_000146605.3 Meleagris gallopavo | reverse complement strand
AAACGTTGTGTTTTGGGTGAGAAAGCTGGTATTTCTGGGAGATATTGCCATATTGTTGGGGAGACAACTGGTATTTTTGGTAGAAAATGTAATATGTCAGGAGGAAAGGTGCAATTCCTGGGAGAAAACGTCATTTTGGGGGAGAAAACTGCCGTTCCGGAGGGAAAATGGCCTACTTCCGGGCGAAAACTGGTATTTCTGGTAGGAAACGACTGAGTTTTTGGTGAGAAAGCTGGTATTTCTGGCAGAAGACGTCATATTCCTGGGGAGAAATCTGGTATTTCTGGGAGAAAATGTCATGTTTCTGGTTGAAACATGGTACTTGTGGGAGGAAACTGCAGTTCCTGGCGGAAAAATGGCATCTTTTTGGGAGAAAACTGGTATTTGTGGTGGAAAATGTCGTATTTTTGTGATAAAACTGTCACTTGTTGGAGAAAATACCATATTTTGGGGAGAAAACTGCCATTTCTGAGAGTTAAATTGCCATATTTCCGGGAGAAAACTGGTATTTCTGGTAGAAAACGCTGATTTTGTTGTGAGAGAACTGGTATTTCTGTTCCAAAATGTCATATTTCATGGAGAAATCTGCTATTTCTGGGAGAAAAACGTGATATTTCAGGGGAGAATCCTGCAATTTCTGGGTGAAAATGGCGTATTTTGGGGGGGGAAACTGCGTTTCTGAGAGAAGATGTCCTATTTTCGGAGGGAAAACCGGTATTTCTGTGAGAAAATGTGATATTTCTGGGAGAAAACTGCAATTCCTGGCAGAAAACGTCACATTCTTGGGGGCGAATCCTTGTATTTCTGGTAG
>NW_011156898.1:0-424 GCF_000146605.3 Meleagris gallopavo | reverse complement strand
GCCACCCAGTTGTTGCCTCCACCATGGTGAGCACATAACGCTTACCATTACGAGATCGTGGCAAGGTGATATAATCAACCTGCCATGCCTCCCCATATTTGTACTTTTGCCATCGCCCTTCCTCCCAGAGAGGTTTCATTCTCTTGGCTTGTTTAATTGTGGCACACGTGTCACAGTCGTGAATGATTTGCGCAATAGCATCCATTAGTTAAATCCACCCCTCGGTCTCTAGCCCACTTATATGTCGCATCTCTCCCTTGATGGCCTGAGGTCTCATGGGCCCATCGGGCTAGAAATAATTAACCCTTGTTCTGCCAGTCCAGATCTATTTGGGCCACCTCAATTCTGGCAGCTCTGTCTACCTGATGGTTATTTTGCTGCTCTTCAGTAGCCCTATTCTTGGGCACATGGGCATCTACGTGAC
>NW_011156897.1:0-534 GCF_000146605.3 Meleagris gallopavo | reverse complement strand
AAGAGACCTACATACTCTTGTTTTCCAGTGGAATTATGAGCAGATGTCAGCAACCTATCTCTTGCTTCAATCCAGGAAGGTTCGTGGCAAGCGCATCCACTTAAGGATTCCATCCCAAACAGGACAGGCCAGTGCAACACAGTCAGCAAGCCTGGGGGTAAGTGTTAGAGTTCAGCACAACATCCTGGTAAAAATGCTTGTGTGTGCTAAAGCTCTGCCTGGGTCAACAGCCTGGTGGCCTAACCATCTGTAAGAGAGATGTGTGCAGCCAGCCTTGGTCATCAAATGTGGCTCTACGAGAAGGCCACCCACTTAGTGTATGAAGGCAGAGGATGTAATCTTTCTAGATTTCAGGGAGGCCTTTGATGCTGTCCCTCGTGGCATCCTTCCAGACAAGTCATCCAAAGGTGAGATGGACAGGTGCAGGCTCTTGGGAGTGGCTCAGTGGCAGAGCTCAAGGAGTCCTAGTGAATGGGGCTCCCATTGACTTGGATGCAGGAGAGGCGTGCATCCTCTGCAGGTTTCTTTTCCATA
>NW_011156896.1:0-521 GCF_000146605.3 Meleagris gallopavo | reverse complement strand
AAAAAAATAAAATAGAACTCATAGGATATATCTTTTTCCCAAAACTGAAGATATTACGGAAACTTTTCATGCTGAAAACTGCAGAACATCTAACCATACAGACAAAGGCTTCAGCTCCCCAGTATGATCATCGTTAAAGACACTGGAATAATAGCAGGAACACTAACCAACAACTTCTGGACAATTAATAGCAAAGCACGTGCAAGTTCTAAACCAGCGTAAAATCCAAAGCAGCAGTGATGGGCCAGGGAAGCACAGAGACAGGATGACAGAAGACAGCCATGAACCCATATTTCGAGCATCCTCTGACACTACCCCTCCCACATGGCTGGGGAATTGCCTGTGCTGTGCTGCTCTGCTGAGACTGAGTGCTTCAGATGTCAAGGAACACACAAGGTTCCGTGAGGCTTTTCTAGCCCCCCAACTAGCAGAGTGACAAAAAAACCCCACAAAACAACAAGCTACTTTCCAACCTTCAGTTTATGGTTGCAGTTCTGTTTGTTTATATCATGTCTAATACT
>NW_011156895.1:0-867 GCF_000146605.3 Meleagris gallopavo | reverse complement strand
TAACCAACCTAAACCTCCCCTGTCTCACTTGAAAACCATTTCCCCTTGTCCTATCGCTATCCACCCTCCTAAACAGTCGTTGCCCCCTCCTGCTTATGCGCTCCCTTCGAGTCTTGGAAGGCTGTCATGAGCTATCTCCAGAGCTTTCTCTTCTCCCACAGAAACAATCCCAGTTCCCTCAACATTTCTTTCTAAGAGAGGTGCTCCAGCCCTCTGATCATCTTCGTGGCCCTTCTCTGGACCTGCTCCAAAAGCTCCACATCATTCCCGTGCTGGAGCCCCAGGCCTGGACGGCAGTGCTGCACATGGGGCCGCACACCACAGCCGAGTCGAGGGGGACAATCACCTCCCTCGCCCTGCTGGTCGCTCCTCTTTGAATGCAGCCCAGGATTACAGTTGGCCTTCTGGGCTGCAAGTGCACACTACTGGCTTATGTCCAGCTCTTTGTCCACCAGGATCCCCGAGTCCTCCGCAGGGCTGCTCCCAAGGGCTTCTACGCCCAGTTGGCACAAGCATCTGGGTTTCCCCTTCATCAGGGACATCAACAGTGGGGTTGAAGTGCACCCTAAGGACACCAAGCTGTGGGGTGCAGTGACACAGCAGAGGGACGGGATGCCATCCACAGAGACCTCAACAGGCTGAGCAGTGGGCACAAATCCAAGTGCAGGGTCAGTAGCTGGGATGAGGGAACACCCACCACCAAAACATGCTAGGGGATGAAAGGACTGAGCGTAGTCCTGCTCCATAAGGCCTGGGAGTACTGGTGGGTGGGAGCTGGACACAAGCCAGCAATGGGCCCTTCCAGCCCAGAAAGCCAACCGTATCCAGGGCTGCATCCAAAGATGCGCAGTCAGCGGGCCAAGGGAG
>NW_011156894.1:0-701 GCF_000146605.3 Meleagris gallopavo | reverse complement strand
CCTTCTCCAATACAATGACATTACCTCCCAGTAATGCTACCTTGGGCCCAAACATTGGACAGCTTCTCCCACAAATACTACTTTTCCATCCAAAAGAGGACATCTTCTCCCCAAAGAATGCTATTTTCTCCCGGAAACAAAGCAGCTTTCTCACAAATGGGTGGCATTTTCCAACCAACTATGCTACTCTCTCCCAGAAAGAGCACTTTTCTGACAAGTACCTTCCCTTTTCTCTCAAAAATACTGCTAGGCACTCCTCAACAGGACATTTTCTCCCATCTACACCCCGTTTTCTCCCCAAAAGGACCCCTTTTCACACCAAAAATACCACACTTGCCCTCCAAGAGAAGTCAGTCTTTCCCACAATTGTCCACTTTTCTCCCACGTACTTGTCATTTTCTCCCAGAAATACCACATTTCACTTGGAAATTGGGCCTGTGCTTCCAAAAAGATGGTATTTTCTTCCAGGCATACCTGTTTTCTTCAAACTACCGCACGTTTTCTCCCAAAAAGACTAGATGACAAGACCAAATAGGACACTTGCAACCAAGAGTAGGACATCTTCTCCCACTAATACCACTTCTCTCCCAAGTCATAGGACATTTTCCCTAAATGCTATGGCAGTTCTGCTAAGAAATACTCCTTTCCTTCCCTAAATGGGACATATGCACCCACAAAGACCACGACTCCGAGAAATTCCT
>NW_011156893.1:0-623 GCF_000146605.3 Meleagris gallopavo | reverse complement strand
CGAGCCACAATTCATTCTAGTGAGCTTTTCCACTGCTACACATCTGCATTCAGAGAGGAAGACGAGTGGAAGGGAAAACCCTTCTCTAATAAGACTCCTGGAAGTTCGAGGAGCGACAGATGTAGTGCTCTCAGGGAGAGCGTTTCAGAAAGAGGGAGAGATCCTTTCAGGATTTCGGAAAAAAGACACCCCACTCGCAGGTAGTGCAGGAGGCTGAATTCGCAGTTGTCGGTATCGGAATCGCACTCCTTCGCTCTCACACTCAGAAAGCGGCATTCGCGCTGAACCGCTCCGGAGACTTTGCCGTAGCTGGCCGAGAAATCGCGTTTCTCCCCCAACTCCGCTTTCAGCCGTCAGCAGCGGTCTCGTGTTTCTCGCTTGCCGAGAACGGGCCACTTCAGCCGGCTGCTTTTCTCCGACGAGTGAGCGGGCTCCTGTGCGCGCATCGGAAAGGAGCGGTTTGCACTTCGCCTTGGCTACATGCAGAATGCACTACGCCTACCTCTGAATACTAGGTCTCTGCCTTTATTTCGAGCCACAATTCATTCTAGTCAGGTTTTCCACTGCTACAACATCTGCATTCGGACAGGAAAAGAGTGGAAGGGAAAACAAGCTCTAATAAG
>NW_011156892.1:0-552 GCF_000146605.3 Meleagris gallopavo | reverse complement strand
TTTGCCCCCATTTGGCCACCAGTTGGCCACCAGTTGGCCACCAGTTCAACCCATTGGCCACCAGTCGCTCCCATCGGCCCCTTTGGGAAGCCAAGTGGTGGGCGGAGCTAAGAGAGCAGGCGTGGCCATACGACCGGAAGTGGGCGTTTCCCCGCAAAGCCCCGCCCCTCCACTTCCGGCAGCTCTCCCATTACCGTTGCTCCGCCCCCATCACCGCCATGGCGCCGAGGCCACACCCCTCACCCAACGCCGCACCTGGATTGGCTGTGGGTGACGAAGGGGGGCGGATCTACATCCTGCGCTGGGACACGCCTCTTGCCTGAAGCCACGCCCCCTCGGATCCAAGCCACGCCCCTTCCTCTGTCCCCCCCATCGGTGTCCAATAAATCCTTTGGCTCCGCCTCCTTGTCGTGACGTCATTGGAGTCAGCCCCATAACCTGCCCCGTAACCTCACATCCCACCCCATAACCCCACATCCCGCCCCATAACCCCACATCCCGCCCCATAACCCCACATCCTGCCCATAACCCCACATCCCGCCCTATAACCCC
>NW_011156891.1:0-306 GCF_000146605.3 Meleagris gallopavo | reverse complement strand
TACCATATTTTTGGGGAGAAAACTGCCATTTCTGAGAGTTAAATAGCACATTTCCGGGAGAAAACTGGTATTTCTGGTAGAAAACGCTGATTTTGTTGTGAGAAAACTGGTATTTCTGTTCCAAAATGTCATATTTCATGGAGAAATCTGCTATTTCTGGAAGAAAACGTGATATTTCAGGGGAGAATACTGCAATTTCTGGGTGAAAATGGCGTACTTTGGGGGGGAAACTGCCGTTTCTGAGAGAAGATGTCCTATTTTCGGAGGGAAAACCGGTATTTCTGTGAGAAAATGTGATATTTCTGG
>NW_011156890.1:0-557 GCF_000146605.3 Meleagris gallopavo | reverse complement strand
CTGACCCACATTGCCTTTTGTCCCGCACGCCGTAGCTTCTGATGTAAGCAACGGGCGATGTTCTCGGATGGTGAATTCTCAATCCATCGAACTCGGGCCAGCGTGGTCGGCTTCATCATTTCCCGGTGACTGTAGGGGCCGATGACCAGAAACATGGTAGACACGTACAGCCCTGTGTTTGACTGTATTCCATATGTCTAACCACATGTCCTTGCCCCAGATCGGCCGGGCACGGACAGTCCATCTTGGGTGGCCCACTGTGCAATCCACAAAGTGAGCCCTCGGTACACAGCCCAACTATCCGTACAGATGTTCAGGATACCATCACCGGCTTCCTTACTTATAACCATCCACACGGCTCGCAGTTCTGCCCGTTGGCTGCTCTGACCATCCCCCTCATCAAACCAGATGGTCTCAGTAGAAGGATGGTATGCTATTGCTCTCCACTTGCTCGGATTGCCCCTGCTGGATCCATCTGTGTACCAAGCATCTTCAGGGATAGGGTATTTTCCCTCCTGAGCGGGACTCTTCTGCGCTGGAGCGACCAGTATTCCTTT
>NW_011156889.1:0-545 GCF_000146605.3 Meleagris gallopavo | reverse complement strand
AGCTTCATCAGTACCTGCTATAACCTTGCATCATTCAGATGATGACCCTATTTGGATTCCTGCTCGCAGTGTTCACCCTTGGCGCAGAAGCACTACCTGAACCACACCAAATCAACCCGCAGCAACACATGTGGGTCACCTGCGCTAAATCAGCAGGCCGGACCAACTTCTGCTTAGCGCTTGCTTCTGCCACTGATCCCTTCCAAACTTGTTTTGAAGGGATGCTGTTTCTCAGTGATTCTAACTTTTCTGCTTACTCCACAGGACATGCATGACATCCACTCTAAACACACGGGTAGCTTTAGTTGTCCTTATACCAAGGGCTGTTGCTGGGAGTAGGTATTATAACTATTAGTACAGTATAGTTATTGGTACTGTAAAACAACTTACTTGAGGAAAAAAAAGAAAAAAAAAAAAAGGGGAAGAAAAAAGATGTGAAACAATGAGAAAGTCTGAAACCAAGTTTGAAACGACCATGAACTCATAATGATTGGGACTGTGTGCTTCTTATTGCTTTGTAACTTGTTGTATTGCAAATAGCAACA
>NW_011156888.1:0-610 GCF_000146605.3 Meleagris gallopavo | reverse complement strand
ACAAAGACCACGACTCCGAGAAATTCCTCCCAGTTCCTCCCAATTACACTCCATTACATTCCTCATCATGACACTTACTCCCAGACTTTTGGACTTTTACTGCGGAAAGACCATTTCGATCCAGAATATATGCCATTGGCCCTCACAAACACCGATTGCCTCACAAATACGTGGCACATCCCACCAGAAAGACCATTTCTAGCCCCCAAAAGATGGCATTTACTCCCAGAAACACCAGCTTTCTCACACATTCCTCACCTTTTCCCCCCCACATAAGACCTTTCCACCCAGAAATGACAGTTCTCTTAGGAATACCTCCCAATTCCCCCTAATCTGCTACACCACACTCCGCACTATGACACTTTCTCCCCAACCTAGGACGCTTTCTCCCAGAAAGGCCGCTTTTTCCCCCCAAAGTACACCGTTGGCTTCCAAAAAGAACACATTCTCCCCAAGAATACCACCCTTCTCCAATACAATGACATTACCTCCCAGTAATGCTACCTTGGGCCCAAACATTGGACAGCTTCTCCCACAAGTACTACTTTTCCATCCAAAAGAGGACATCTTCTCCCCCAAAGAATGCTATTTCCTCCCGGAACAAAGCAGC
>NW_011156887.1:0-586 GCF_000146605.3 Meleagris gallopavo | reverse complement strand
TGCGAGCTTGTGTTTCAGCCATTACAAAAGTAGCTGAAAAGCTGGACAGAATGGAGAACAAACAAGAAGATATACTAGACAAACTATCAACCGTGCCTGAAGCTGATAAATCCGTGGTGGTAACGGATACATCAAATGGGGACCAGAATTCCCAAAACAGCCTATTGGAGGGGCTGATCAACTTGATTTCCTCCCAGCCGGTGGCATCTAATGTCTCAGCTATCAAAAGAAGACGTTCTCCTGCTCGAGCAAGTGACAACAGTAAGACCACATCACGTTTTGCCTTGTGGCATTACTTACGTGACCATGGAGAAGATATGAAGGAGTGGCATAAACAACCTACTCCTGTACTTCAAGCACGGGTAAGAGAGTTACAAGACAAATCAACCACCAAGGTGAACTTCTCCAAAAAGGTGATTGCTCCAGTTGCTGCAGACAATGAAGGTAACAATAGAGGGCCCTGCCCCAGCCGAGGGGGGAAAGGATAATAGAGTTTATTGGACTGTGTGGATTAGATGGCCTGGCACATCAGAATCACGAAATATAAGGCCCTGGTGGATACTGGTGCACAGTGCACTCTAATGCC
>NW_011156886.1:0-466 GCF_000146605.3 Meleagris gallopavo | reverse complement strand
TCTGGGAGATATTGCCATATTGTTGGGGAGACAACTGGTATTTTTGGTAGAAAATGTAATATGTCAGGAGGAAAGGTGCAATTCCTGGGAGAAAACGTCATTTTTGGGGGAGAAAACTGCCGTTTCGGAGGGAAAATGGCCTACTTCCGGGCGAAAACCGGTATTTCTGGTAGGAAACGCTGAGTTTTTGGTGAGTAAAAGCTGGTATTTACTGGCAGAAGACGTCATATTCCTGGGGAGAAATCTGGTATTTTCTGGGAGAAAATGTCATGTTTCTGGTTGAAACATGGTACTTGTGGGAGGAAACTGCAGTTCCTGGCGGAAAATGGCATGTTTTTGGGAGAAAACTGGTATTTGTGGTGGAAAATGTTGTATTTTTTGTGATTAAAACTGTCACTTGTTGGAGAAAATACCATATTTTTGGGGAGAAAACTGCCATTTCTGAGAGTTAAATGCCATATTTCCG
>NW_011156885.1:0-344 GCF_000146605.3 Meleagris gallopavo | reverse complement strand
GCCTGCCCCTTGATTCTCACCCATAAGCTCTCCACTGCTACATCACTCTCCCCCAAGTGAAGTTCAATACATTCTAGCTGCTCTCTCACATAAAGAGCAACTCCACCAACCCGCCTAGCCAGCCGATCTTTCCTAAAAAGCACATAGCCCTCCATGACAACATTCCAGTCATGCAAGCTGTCCCACACGTCTCCGTGATCGCGATGAGATCATGACCTTGCGACCGCACGCAGAACTCCAGCTCTTCCTGTTTATTCCCCATGCTACGCGCAGTTAGTATACAGGCACTTAAGAGAAGCAGCATCCCTCCACCTCTCTCCAAGCCTTTGAACTCCACTGTCTCC
>NW_011156884.1:0-507 GCF_000146605.3 Meleagris gallopavo | reverse complement strand
ACATGCTGCCCCTACTCTTCCCAGCCCTTACATGGGATCAGGGAGGGGTGGAGCCTGGCTCTGCCCCACTCCACAGCCAAACTGCCCCCAGCTGTGCTCGCAGGGCTGCACCCCGCCCCAAGTGCGGGTTCCACAAAAACAGGAGGGCAAGGGAATGCCCAGGCAAAGGCAAGGGCCAAGAGAACATGGAAGGAAATGCCAAGGATGACGGCCCAGACAATACGGCAGGGAACGCCAAAACTCAATGCCGACATGAACGTGGCAACACAAAGCCAAGGGGTCATTAGGCCAAGAGAATGGGGCAAGGAACACAAAAATCGGAGGACAAGAGAATGTAATAGTGAAAACAGTGCAAGACCAGAGACAAGCAAGACACAGAACAAAGAGGATAGGCAGCCTTCTGGGCACCATGAAGCGCAATTCAGACGCTCTGGGGGAACCCTATTCGTGCCGGGCTCTGGAATGGGTAAACGCTGGCGGGTGTGCATCGCCCTTACCTGCTGGGCA
>NW_011156883.1:0-591 GCF_000146605.3 Meleagris gallopavo | reverse complement strand
TTCAGCTCAGCGTAGTTTACTCAGCCAGGCTGGTTGTACGTGTGAGCGGACGGACGCTTCGAAGGAGCTGGACGCTCTGCACTCTGACCGATGGCCCAGGAAACCTTACTGCCATAATCAAAGCTATGGTAATGTACATCAACAAAAGCAGAATCAACAAAGGAAGTGTTCTGTTCCAAACTTTGGCTTACGCCATATCTGCGAATATCCTGTACAGTGCTTTTGTAGCTGTGTTACCGAGACCAGCAGAAGTCTTTTTTTCTACCTAAACTCATAAAATGAACTTAATTTGATTACACACTGGAGGAGGAATTTGTGGTTTTTTTATTAGAAATACATAGAGTTTGTATAATAGCTACCATTACTGACATAGCGGAATAAATAGTTGCAGGTTGATCCTGTGTTGCTTTTTACTCTACGTGTCCAGTATGTTTTTCAAATGAATATTGGCGTCTGATAGAATCCAGTAATGTCTATTCCTTCTGTTCCTTTCTTTATTCAGACACTTCATCACTCTCAATCTGTCAGGCTTCCCCTGCCTCATTTCTCATCTTCGCCTCAGCGAGCAGCTTTCTACCTCAGAGTCCTGTG
>NW_011156882.1:0-669 GCF_000146605.3 Meleagris gallopavo | reverse complement strand
GGCCACGAAGATGATCAGAGGGCTGGAGCACCTCTCTTAGAAAGAAATGTTGAGGGAACTGGGATTGTTTCTGTGGGGAGAAGAGAAAGCTCTGGAGATAGCTCATGACAGCCTTCCAAGACTCAAGGGAGCGCATAAGCAGGAGGGGGCAACGGCTGTTTAGGAGGGTGGATAGCGATAGGACAAGGGGAAATGGTTTTCAAGTGAGACAGGGGAGGTTTAGGTTGGTTATTAGGAGGCAGCTTTTCACGCACAGGGTGGTGACGCACTGGAATGTGTGCTTGAGAGTCACTTGCAGGATGATCTGCTCCATGATCCGTGACCAGCACAGAGGTGAGACTGACATGCTGGTAGTTCCCCGCGTCACACTTTCTATCCTTCCTAAGAGGTGTGCTGTCACCTTTTTTCTCCTCACCAGGGACTTGACCTGACTGCCTCGACTTGTGAAATAGCATGGAGAGTGGCTCGGGTGACTGCAGCGGTGAATTCCCTGGAACTCTGGGACTCATCTCGTCAGGACCCAAAGACTCCTGGATGTTTGGGTCCTCAGGTGGTCCAGAACCTGATCTGCCATGGCAGTGTGGGATGGGAAGGGGTCTGTGGGACTGAGGAAGCAATGGCAGTCCCCACCTCACCAAACCAAAGCAAAGATGAGGGCTGTGCATAATG
>NW_011156881.1:0-757 GCF_000146605.3 Meleagris gallopavo | reverse complement strand
TCCCCACTCCCTCTGCTCTGCGCTGGTCAGGCCTCACCTGCAGTGCTGCGTCCAGATGTGGAGTCCTCAGTGCAGGGAGACATGGAGCTGTGCGAGTGCATCCAGAGTACAGCCACAAACACGACCCGAAGGATGGAACCCCTGTCCTGTAAGCAAGGAGAGCTGGGCTGTTCAGCCTCCTGGAGAAGTGAAGGCTCCAAGGGAACCTGGTAACAGCCTTTCAATACCTAAAGGCAAGAACAAGGGAAAATGGAGGTGAAATCTAAGGAAAAGGTCTTGTACAGTGAGGGTGCTGAGGCAGTGGCACAGGTTGCCTTTCTAAGGTGAGCCTGGCTCAGACTCTGAGCAACTTGATCTAGCTGTGGTTGGTCAGCATGGGGGAGTCGGATCACATCGCAAACCTACCTGCATACAAGCAGCGCACCAACATGGGGTGCATGATGTTCATTACCTGCTGGACAGATCTCACACCACTGACTGGAGGAGCCCAGGCAATCCTTCAACTCCATCAGGCTGCAAAATGAAATCAGAAGAGACGCAGAACATAATTTAAAACACAACAAGGATGCACACAATGCCCTTAAAAAACACCGCAAGGATGCAATTAGCACATAGCCCTATTAATGACAGCCATCCAGCTTGAGATCCTCCAGAAAAGCAGAGCTCACAGCTCTGTAAGAAAGCAGGAATCACTCACCCCATTCTAAGGGCTCCACCCCACACCCCAAAGGAAGCAGTCTCCAGATTCACATGCTGC
>NW_011156880.1:0-729 GCF_000146605.3 Meleagris gallopavo | reverse complement strand
AATGGGACATGGGCTCCCAGTCAAAATGTTCTCTCTTCCCCCTGAGGCACAGCAGTCTGTGGGTACCTCACAACCACCAGTGCCTCTTTTCCCCTACCCCAGCATCCTCTGTTCTCCCTAGGAACGTGCCTCCAAACCCGATACAGCAGCATTCTCCTGCACCAATGCCTTTAGTGCTGCTGCTGTCCCGGACCCACTGCCACCACAATCACACAGGCTAAAGTAATAATGATTTTATTCATTTCATGCCTGATAGGAAATGGAGGTGATGATCTGGGAGAGGTTGGTGTCTACCCAGTAGAAGAGATTGTTGTCATCAGAAGTGTCATCAGAAGTGCCTTCAGTGTAGGAATCTTTGCTGGGCTGAGGTGTGTCCCGCCCCACCAGCTGACTGTCACCATTTGACCCACAGGCTGCCAGATGGACAGAAGTGCTTCATGGACATCACTCTCTGTTACGGTGGAAGCTGAGGCCGTTTGTTCCCTGAAAGTGACACAGCATGGGCACAGAGAAAGGGATTCAGGCTCATTTTGCAGAGCATCACCCTGCAGGGCTCTGATTCCTGCACCACTTTTCCAGCCTCACAGGACTTGGAGCTAGCCCGTGGGGCTTCTGGCATGCCCTGTTTGGCACAGGGGTCTCCAGCTGGGTGTCAGCCCCATGACCAGGCAAGTCTCTGGGGAGAGCTGATGGACCTCTGGAGGTCTGTTTTCCTTAGAAGCCTTCACA
>NW_011156879.1:0-603 GCF_000146605.3 Meleagris gallopavo | reverse complement strand
CCACAGGACTGCCTGCTGGATTAAATTCCGTAGGTTGATTATATGCTATTTGAGATGGCACGTTCTGTTTATTTTTCCACCGATCAGGTTTTGAGGTTGCTGAGATGCACTGATTAATCAATCACTTGCAGCTTGTTTGAGCTTGAAGCAGCTGAATCATCCCACACAGCATTGTTAAATAAAACCTTATAATCGCTTTGGAATTGTAGCTCTGCGCTAGGCTATGGCACTGGTGTGAGTCCTTCCTCATCCTCCCACTGTGCTCCTCACTGGCAGAAGGTATCGCCATCAGCTTTCTCCTCACACAGCGGTTTCTATCTGAGCAGAGATTTGGTCACTTTCCAGTTTCTCTATGGCACCCCCCTGTGCTGTTAGTTCCCTCTTTCTGTATTGGTGTCCTGTCTAGTCTTCAGCTTGCCCCAGGATGCCAGGTCAGCTGAAAAGAATTTTCAAATTACATCCATCCTGATTTCTTTACGTATTGTCCTTGTTCTTGAAGAGGAACACCCTCGAGTCTCCTGAAGAAATCACCATTTCAGACGTGCGTATTGTTTTCCTGTATAACCAATTACTCCTCTCAAGGCTCTTGTTCTCTTAATGTGT
>NW_011156878.1:0-526 GCF_000146605.3 Meleagris gallopavo | reverse complement strand
GTCCTTCCCAGTCAGGCTGTAGTTTTGACTCCTTCCACGTCTGGATCAGGACCCAGTCCCCTCCTTGAAATGGATGAACTGGAAATTCCAGAGGCGGGGTTTGTGCTAATAGTCCTTGGATTCTGAGAGCTGATAAGGAGGAGGATAACCCAAGTATATAGTTTTTAAGAAATGCATCTTTAGTTTCAAATTGTGGTATCTCATTTTTCTTTCCCAGATATGGCAATCCGAACAACATTTCATATGGAGAAACCCCCACATCTTTTCTTGGCGCTGTCCTTATTCGGAGAAGTGCCAAGGGCAAACATTTGGTCCAAGGCAATCGAGTCTCCAAGACTAACTTAGTTAGGTGTCTTTTTATGGTCTGATTCATCCGTTCCACCTTCCCTGATGATGGAGGATGCCAGGGGGTATGAAACTCCACTTAATCTCTAGAGTGTGCATTAGTTCTGTAAAACTTGTGATGTAAATGACTACCTTGATCTGAATCGATGTGCTCTACCACCCCATATCTAGGGATTATTTG
>NW_011156877.1:0-424 GCF_000146605.3 Meleagris gallopavo | reverse complement strand
TACTGCTGGACACTCCTCAACAGGACATTTTCTCCCATCTACACCCCCGTTTTCTCCCCCAAAAGGACCCCCTTTTCACACCAAAAATACCACACTTGCCCTCCAAGAGAAGTCAGTCTTTCCCACTATTGCCCACTTTTCTCCCACGTACTTGTCATTTTCTCCCAGAAATACCACATTTCACTTGGAAATTGGGCCTGTGCTTCCAAAAAGATGGTATTTTCTCCCAGGCATACCTGTTTTCTTCAAACTACCGCACGTTTTCTCCCCAAAAGACTAGATGACAAGACCAAATTGGACACTTGCAACCAAGAATGGGACATCTTCTCCCACAAATACCACTTCTCTCCCAAGGATAGGACATTTTCCCTAAATGCTATGGCAGTTCTGCTAAGAAATACTCCTATCCTTCCCTAAATGGGAC
>NW_011156876.1:0-394 GCF_000146605.3 Meleagris gallopavo | reverse complement strand
CCTGAGGACCCAAACAGCCAGGAGTCGTTTGGGTCCTGACGAGATGAGTCCCAGAGTTCCGAGGGAATTCACCGCTGCAGTCACCGAGCCACTCTCCATGGTATTTCAGAAGTCGAGGCAGTCAGGTCAACGTCCCTGCTGAGGAGAAAAAAGGTGACAGCACACCTCTTAGGAAGGATAGAAAGTGTGACGCGGGGAACTACCAGCATGTCAGTCTCACCTCTGTGCTGGTCACGGATCATGGAGCAGATCATCCTGGAAGTGACTCTCAAGCACACATTCCAGTGCGTCACCACCCTGTGCGTGAAAAGCTGGCCTCCTAATAACCACCTAAACTCCCCTGTCTCACTTGAAAACCATTTCCCCTTGTCCTATCGCTATCCACCCTCCTAAA
>NW_011156875.1:0-465 GCF_000146605.3 Meleagris gallopavo | reverse complement strand
GGCTTCTGCTGCTGCTGCATGGGTTGATGTTGGTTTTCCTCGGTTGGTTTTCCGTGTTGTTTTTCTGTGGTTTCTGCCTTAGTTTCCTGCTCCTTCTGCATTGCAATGCATTGGGCTATTTTTCAGTGGTGTTGATTTTTTTCCCCTTCTGTTTCTGTTCTTGGAAGTGCTTTTTCCTTTCCTAAGCGTATTCCCCTCTGTTTGTGAGGATTTCAAGTGCTTTTGCTTTGGTTTCCTTGGCATTTCAGCACTTGGTCCTTCTTTACTTTTTGTGGTGTTGCTTGGCTTTGGTTTGCTCTTTGGTTTTTCGTTGGCCATCGTGGCCTTGCACTGCTGTTAAATTTCCTTCTTTCTTCCATTGCGAAGCCCTGCTGAGCGTTTGTATCTGTCTACTTTGCTAGGCTTCTTTGCTCTGCCATGCTAGTGCATTGAATTCATTGGCTTTCCTGTTGTATTTCTCGACCT
>NW_011156874.1:0-489 GCF_000146605.3 Meleagris gallopavo | reverse complement strand
TGGGGTCCCCTGCTTCCCCTTTCCAGAATTGGTCACTGTCCACTCGACATTGGTGGTTAATTCAGCCGATTGCAGAGTACAGTCATGACACTGTTGTCTTTCAGGAGCTGTTGGCCATGGAGACCCAGGGACATCTCAGGGGAGATCAGTGGGGAGGATAGAAATGACATCAACTACTGCTTGTATTGGCCGGGCTCCTGGGACACAGGGAGCTCCTACAAGTGGGCAGTGCTGCAGAGAGACAGCTGTGACTAAGAGCAGCTCCCGTGTGCTGTGCATCAGTACCAGGGGCACGTTCTGCAGGTGACATGAAGATGGAAGAGAAAGGAGAGAGGGAGTACAGGATGTGTGGGGTGTGAGCAGGCTGCGACCTCACTGCAGGAGCTTTGCTTTCAGTCCACTGACACGGTAAGTCTCTCACTCTAGGTAATGCAAACACTTTCCCAAGAGGGGTCACCGAAATCTAGGCACATCCTGTTGCAGATCAGG
>NW_011156873.1:0-566 GCF_000146605.3 Meleagris gallopavo | reverse complement strand
CAATGGCAGTCCCCACCTCACCAAAGCAAAGCAAAGATGAGGGCTGTGCATAATGAGCAGTTATCAGACAAGATGGAAGCCAAAATGGTGTTGGGTAGCTGAGCCTTCTCTGGTGGTAAGCAACATGGTGCACAGAGTGCAGCCATGTGCTCCGAGCAAGGAGCACAGGTTTGTGCAAGAGGCCCGGATGCAGGGCAGTGCCTTCATGACTGTATTGTGTCCAACAGGTGGCAGCAGAGCTGCGGTGCTCCCAAGTGCCGTAACAACTGCCCGGAGAGCTGTGTTGGTCTCTGTGGAAACAGCAAGGAAGTGGAATGTGCATTTCCCGGCATGCCTCGGAACCTCACTTTGCTGACTGGTCATTGTCTGCCCAGCAGGTAAGGGCGATGCACACCCGCCAGCGTTTACCCATTCCAGAGCCCGGCACAATAGGGTTCCCCCAGAGCTCTGAATTGCGCTTCATGGTGCCCAGAAGGCTGCCTATCCCTCTTTCCGTTCTGTGTCCTTGCTTGTCTCTGGTCTTGCACTGTTTTCACTATTACATTCTCTTGTCCTCCTATGTTTGT
>NW_011156872.1:0-621 GCF_000146605.3 Meleagris gallopavo | reverse complement strand
TGGAGACTCTGTTCACCTCTTCCCCACAACCAATGGAACAACCCATTAAGTTCCTCCCAGAATCTCTTTCTACAACATTGAGACCCCCATTCCCCCTCTTCCCCCCTGCCCCCGTGTCCCCTGAGGTCTCCCCCAAACTCCCTTTCCACAGCATGGAAGCCTCACTAACCTATTTTTTCCTCCCACAACTCCCCTTTCCATCCCTGGAGTCCTGCAGAAAAACCTGGAGATGTCCTAGGAGGGTTTGGAGCATTCAGGGGGGTCCCCCAGGTTGGCCGCGGGGGTCCCTTGAAGGATCTGGAAGCTCCCAGGATGGCTCCAGGAGCTCTGAGGAGCCACTGGGATGATCTGGAGATGTCCCAGTGGAGTCTGGTAGGGTCCGGAGAGTCCTCATGTGGGTCTGAGTGGTCCTGGAGTCATCCAGAAGGGTCTGGAGATGTCCCAGAGGGGTCTCTTTGAGATCAGAGGGCCCCCAGGGGTTCCGGGAGTCCTCCAGAGGTCTCCAATGGGGATTTTGAGGACAACCTCACATAGTGACACGTTCTCGCTCTGCTTTGTCCCCCTGGGATCACCCCCAAAAATGTCTGTTTCCATTAAAATCAATACTGTGTCAATTTTGTT
>NW_011156871.1:0-595 GCF_000146605.3 Meleagris gallopavo | reverse complement strand
TCCCCTTGGCCCGCTGACTGCGCATCTTTGGATGCAGCCCAGGATACGGTTGGCTTTCTGGGCTGGAAGGGCCCACTGCTGGCTTGTGTCCAGCTCCCACCCACCAGTACTCCCAGGCCTTATGGAGCAGGACTACGCTCAGTCCTTTCATCCCCTAGCATGTTTTGGTGGTGGGTGTTCCCTCATCCCAGCTACTGACCCTGCAATTGGATTTGTGCCCACTGCTCAGCCTGTTGAGGTCTCTGTGGATGGCATCCCGTCCCTCTGCTGTGTCACTGCACCCCACAGCTTGGTGTCCTTAGGGTGCACTCAACCCCACTGTTGATGTCCCTGATGAAGGGGAAACCCAGATGCTTGTACCAACTGGGCGTAGAAGCCCTTGGGAGCAGCCCTGCGGAGGACTCGGGGATCCTGGTGGACAAAGAGCTGGACATAAGCCAGTAGTGTGCACTTGCAGCCCAGAAGGCCAACTGTATCCTGGGCTGCATTCAAAGAGGAGCGACCAGCAGGGAGAGGGAGGTGATTGTCCCCCTCGACTCGGCTCTGGTGTGCGGCCCCATGTGCAGCACTGCGTCCAGGCCTGGGGCTCCAGCAC
>NW_011156870.1:0-552 GCF_000146605.3 Meleagris gallopavo | reverse complement strand
CCCAGACCCCCCGTTCCGCCCTCAAAAGCCCCTTCCCCTTTCCAGCCCTCGAGTTCCCCTCCACGACGTACCCGTCCATCCCCAGGCCCCCTTTTCGCTCACAGAAGCCTCGTTCTGCTCTTCTCCCCCTCACAACCCCCTCTGTCCACCCTCAGAGCCCTTTCTACGCCATAGAACCCCCCGCAGCCCCTGGGTTTCCCCCTTGCAAGCTTTGTCCACCTCCAGCCCCTCTTTTCACGTGGCAGAAGCCCTGCTCACACCTTTCCCCTCACAGATTCCCCGCGAACCCCCTATCCAGGCCTGGAATCACGCCGAAGAATGTGGAGATGTCGTGGAAGGGTTTGGAGCATCCAGTTGGTCCCCAGGTGGGTCCAGGGGGTGCTTGGATTGGTCCAGAAGGGTGTGCAGAAGTGGCGGAGGTGTTGTGGGGGTGTGCAGGTTGCATTCCAAGGAAAGGGGAGGGAAGGGAAGGGAAGGGCTGTCACTGAGCCTCTCACTGTCCTTTGTCACCCCTCCAGACCTGCCTCCAGCCGGACCCGGTGACACCGGAGC
>NW_011156869.1:0-379 GCF_000146605.3 Meleagris gallopavo | reverse complement strand
TGTGTGATAAAGATAGAAAACGGGAAGACTGGTTCTGAACTGAAAAAGAGTTTTCCATCAGATGTTAGCAGGGAATTGCTAGCACTCCTAACATGACATGGTGAGGCACGGGAACAGGTAGCCCAGAGCATCTGCACATGTCCCATCCCTGGGAGTGCTCCAGACAAGCTCAGATGGGGGCACTGAGCATCCTGATGGACTGAGTGGGGTTGGAACTGGATGGGATTTAAAGTCCCTTCTACTGCAAGCCTTTCTATGATTCTTGGGGGTTTTTTGGATCCTTCCAACTCAGGATCCTGTACATCCTCTTGTGCTTCAGTGTTCCCCAATCACTTTCTCTTTCACCAACGTAGTTACCCATCTGCCTTGCATCAAAATT
>NW_011156868.1:0-713 GCF_000146605.3 Meleagris gallopavo | reverse complement strand
CCTGATCAGGATGAGGAGGTTGATGAGGCCTTCCGTAAGCAACTGGATGTAGCGTCACATTCCCAGGCACTGGTGCTTATGGGGGACTTCAATTATCCAGATATTTGCTGGACGACCAACATGGCCAGGCATGCACGGTCCAGACGGTTCTTGCAGTGTGTTGAAGACAGCTTTCTGAAACAAGTGGTGAAGGAACCAATGTGGGAGGGTGTTACTGGACCTTATTCTCACCAACAAGGATGGACTTGTTAAGAAGTAAAGTTGGGGGCAGCTTGGGTTGTAGTGATCATGAGATGGTGGAGTTCAAGATCCTGAGTGGAAGAAGCAAAGCTATAAGTAGGATTGCTACCCTGGACTTCAGGAGAGCCAACTTCGATCTCTTCCGGGACCTACTTGGAGCTATCCCGTGGGCTTGGGTGTTAGAAGGTAAGGGGGCCTCTGAGAGCTGGTCAGCATTTCAACAGCTCTTCTTCCAAGCTCGGGATCGGTGCGTCCCTGTGAGCAAGAAATCGGGAAAAGGTGGCAGGAGACCTGTGTGGATGAGCAAGGAGCTCATGCGCAAGCTCAAAGGAAAGAAGAAGGTCCATGAAATGTGGAAAAAGGGTCTGACCACTTGGGAAGAATATAGGAATGTAGTCAGGGCCTGCAGGGATGCAACGAGGAAGGCTAAAGCCCGTCTGGAATTGAATTCTAGCTAAAGTGATAAAGGATAA
>NW_011156867.1:0-582 GCF_000146605.3 Meleagris gallopavo | reverse complement strand
AATGCCATCTTTTGGGGGCTAGAAATGGTCTTTCTGGTGGGATGTGCCACGTATTTGTGAGGCAATCGGTGTTTGTGAGGGCCAATGGCATATATTCTGGATCGAAACGGTCTTTCCGCAGTAAAATGCCAAAAGTCTGGGAGTAAGTGTCATGATGAGGAATGTAATGGAGTGTAATTGGGAGGAACTGGGAGGAATTTCTCGGAGTCGTGGTCTTTGTGGGTGCATATGTCCCATTTAGGGAAGGAAAGGAGTATTTCTTAGCAGAACTGCCATAGCATTTAGGGAAAATGTCCTATCCTTGGGAGGCAAGTGGTATTAGTGGGAGAAGATGTCCTATTCTTGGTTGCAAGTGTCCTATTTGGTCTTGTCATCTAGTCTTTTTGGGAGAAAACGTGCGGTAGTTTGAAGAAGACAGGTATGCCTGGGAGAAAATATCATCTTTTTGGAAGCACTAGGCCCAATTTCCAAGTGAAATGTGGTATTCTGGAGAAAATGACAAGTACGTGGGAGAAAAGTGGGCAATAGTGGGAAAGACTGACTTCTCTTTGGAGGGCAAGTGTGGTATTTTGGTGTGAAAGG
>NW_011156866.1:0-703 GCF_000146605.3 Meleagris gallopavo | reverse complement strand
TTTGTTCTGTGTCTTGCTTGTCTCTGTCTTGCTACTGTTTTTCTACTATTTACATTCTCTTGTCCTTCCTATTTTTTGTGTTTCCCTTGCCCCATTCTCTTTGGCCTAATGACCCCTTGGCTTTGTGTTGCCACATTCATGTCGGCATTCAGTTTTGGCGTTCCCTGCCCTATTGTCTGGGCCGTCATCCTTTGGCCATTTCCTTCCATGTTCTCTTGGCCCTTGCCTTTGCCTGGGCATTCCCTTGCCCTCCTGTTTTTGTGGAACCCGCACCTGGGGTGGGGTGCAGCCCTGCGAGCACAGCTGGGGGCAGTTTGGCTGTGGAGTGGGGCAGAGCCAGGCTCCACCCCTCCCTGATCCCATTGAAGGGCTGGGAAGAGTAGGGGCAGCATGTGAACCTGGGGAGTACTTCCTTTGGAGTATGCCTTGTTCTTTGGTGATGGAGTGAGTGTTATTTTTTTTTTCTTTCTTCTCCATTGTGGAGCTGGTCTCTCTCTTTTTTAGCAGGGAACCCTGAGCATAACTTAAGGGCTGGTAGGTATTTGGACCTGGAAGCTGCTTCCTTCACTTCAGAGTGTGGAGGAGTATTGGTCCTTGGAATGGGGTAAGTGGTTTCTTTTTCTTTTCAGGGCTGTGATCTTCTCTTTTTGGGGGGATCCCAAGTGCGCTGAAGGGCTGCTAGGTGTAAGAGCAGCATCTGAAT
>NW_011156865.1:0-453 GCF_000146605.3 Meleagris gallopavo | reverse complement strand
CCTTCTCTGGACCTGCTCCAAAAGCTCCACATCATTCCCGTGCTGGAGCCCCAGGCCTGGACGCAGTGCTGCACATGGGGCCGCACCAGAGCCGAGTCGAGGGGGACAATCACCTCCCTCTCCCTGCTGGTCGCCCCTCTTTGAATGCAGCCCACGATACAGTTGGCCTTCTGGGCTGCAAGTGCACACTACTGGCTTATGTCCAGCTCTTTGTCCACCAGGATCCCCGAGTCCTCCGCAGGGCTGCTCCCAAGGGCTTCTACGCCCAGTTGGTACAAGCATCTGGGTTTCCCCTTCATCAGGGACATCAACAGTGGGGTTGAGTGCACCCTAAGGACACCAAGCTGTGGGCTGCAGTGACACAGCAGAGGGACGGGATGCCATCCACAGAGACCTCAACAGGCTGAGCAGTGGGCACAAATCCAAGTGCAGGGTCAGTAGCTGGGATGAGGG
>NW_011156864.1:0-383 GCF_000146605.3 Meleagris gallopavo | reverse complement strand
CTCCACTTTCTTGGAGAAATGTCCTCTGTTCGGAGGGAAACTGGTATTTCTGTGAGAAATGTGGTTATTTCTGGCCGAAAACTGCAATTCCTGGCAGAAATGTCCTATTTTTGGGGAGAATCCTGGTATTCCTGTGAGAAAATGTGGTATTTCTGGCGAAAACTGCAATTCCTGGCAGAAAATGTCCTATTTTGGGGGAGAATCCTGGTATTTCTGGTAGGAAACGTTGTGTTTTGGGTGAGAAAACCGGTATTTCTGGGAGATATTGCCATATTGTTGGGGAGACAACTGGTATTTTTTGGTGAGAAAATGTAATATTTCAGGAAGAAAGGTGCAATTCCTGGGAGAAAACGTCATGTTGGGGGAGAAAACTGCCATTTCTG
>NW_011156863.1:0-639 GCF_000146605.3 Meleagris gallopavo | reverse complement strand
TCAGGAATGGAAATAATCCTGCTTACAGGATGTTAATGAACATTTGAATTTTTATGCCCGTAGTCCATTTTGCAGCATTTAGCAAGCTCATAGAAATATAATCTAACTTTCAAATTGCAATTGCCTGGGGCTATGTTGCATTTTTAAATATCAAAATCTACTGCGCCAACAGAAAATTAGTTAATTTCTCAAAAATCACGTCAAAGTATTCTACAGTAACTGGGCTACTCTTTCACCATTCTCATGCCTCAGTTTCCACTGACTCTTGTCCTTTGGGCTTCCCTGGTCTCCCAAGTCTATGAGCAGTCTGTGGGAGTGAAGCAGTAGAAGAGTTAAGGATCACTTAACTCCGTTCAGACATACACAAAAAAGATATGCTGTTAGCAGGGAGGTGGACTAGGTAAGCTTCAGCAGTCATCTATGATTCCGCAGTTCTATAAACTGTGCCTCGTCTTATTACCTCGCATACCTAAAATTGCTGTCTCTAAACTCTTTGCATGCACCATGACAAAATGCAGCTACAAAAGCTAGAACAGATGAGAGAACATAAGGGCTATAGTGAAGCTTCCTAGAAAACACATATTGAAGCATCAAAACTTGTGGAATGCCATGCATGCATACACACAGTTGTGCTAAGGG
>NW_011156862.1:0-532 GCF_000146605.3 Meleagris gallopavo | reverse complement strand
TACCAGTTTTCTCCCGGAAATGTGCTATTTAACTCTCAGAAATGGCAGTTTTCTCCCCAAAAATATGGTATTTTCTCCAACAAGTGACAGTTTTATCACAAAAATACGACATTTTCCACCACAAATACCAGTTTTTCTCCCAAAAACATGCCGTTTTCTGCCAGGAACTGCAGTTTCCTCCCACAAATACCATTGTTCAACCAGAAACAGGACATTTTCTCCCAGAAATACCAGCTTTCTCCCAGAAATAGGACGTTTTGTACCAGAAATCGCCAGTTTTCTCACGAAATACTCAGCGTTCCTAACAGAAATACAAGTTTTTGCCCGACAAGTAGGCCATTTTCTCTCAGAAATGGCAGTTTTCTCCCCCAACATGACCTTTTCTCCCAGGAATTGCACCTTTCTTCCTGAAATATTACATTTTCTCACCAACAATACCAGTTGTCTCCCCAACAATATGGCAATATCTCCCAGAAATACCGGTTTTCTCACCCAAAACACAACGTTTCCTACCAGAAATACCAGGATTCTC
>NW_011156861.1:0-624 GCF_000146605.3 Meleagris gallopavo | reverse complement strand
GGGCCCGTCTGGGTTGTCTGTTGAAGTAGACAGGATGAAAGGAGTGTTTGTGATGCAACTGATTTTTGCATCTTGTTCTTTGTGTTTGAGAGCCAGAGGCCGAGAGGAGATCATGACTAGAGCATGGAAGCTCGTGTCCTCTGCTGCACAGCTGGAGAGATGTTCCATTTTTGACATGGACATCCGTGCAGAGATATTTAGTCAAAAGGACTGTGGGATTGTTGCATGATGTGCAGGTGGTACTGGCAACTGGCATTGTGACGGCATGGGCATGTCACAGAAGGCAGAATGCTTTCAGATCCATGTGGCACACAGGTACTGGTGCCACGGGCTGCATAGGGAGAGCCTAGAAAGAGCTGCATCCCTGTGCCAGCCTAATGCTCAGGAGAGTAGGATGGTGTGCAGAGGCTGAGGTAAGAGGGCAGGAGAGCGGGCCCGTCATTGTTGGCTGTTATATTGGACAGGATGAAAGGAGTGTTTGTGATGCCTTGTTTTTGCATCTCTTTCTTTGTGTTGGAGAGCCAGAGGCCGAGAGGAGATCATGACTAAAGCATGGAAGCCCGTGTCCTCTGCTGCTGAGCTGGAGAGATGTTCCATTTTCGACATGGACATTTGTGCTGGGAG
>NW_011156860.1:0-525 GCF_000146605.3 Meleagris gallopavo | reverse complement strand
TGACCTCTACAGTATCCTTCCATCTTTAATCTTCTGGTTGTTCTGTGATTCTCCGTTGCAATGTTGTATTGGCAGAGAAGATCTATATCTGTCTCTGTGGGTTTTTATAGCAAGTGTAACCCAGTAGGGGAAAGTCCAGCACAGGTTATTATTGTTACTCCCATGAGAGATCACAGTTGCTCTGCTACTGAAGCAGGCAATTAATTTTGTTGGTACATGATACTGAAAAAAGCAGCTGACAATGGCTGATGGAAGAAATGAGTTATACTGGCCATTCAGAATACTTTAGTGGTCATTGTGATATGCATAGGAAATGCTTTCTTGGCTGTGTTTTGCACCCCAAAGGCTAACTTCTGAGGACTGGCATTGCTTCTGCTCCACAACTTCCTATCTTCCTAGAGACAGTCAGATTCAAGCTAGGATACAAACTGCTGCAGGAAACTGAGCCCAACTCCACAAAAAGCTTGGAGATAAATACTAGGCTTATTTTTAATGTGGAGCTCCAAAAGGAGCAGAAAGCAAGCT